>NW_024039690.1:0-219216 GCF_016077235.1 Cyprinodon tularosa
CTCCAACTCTCCTCCCAAGAAAAACACACTCTCCTCCGGGCCAACAACCACCACTAGACCTCCTCCGGGAACCTGCACCTCCAGGAGGTCCTGTGGGCCCAGTCTTAAGCACCCCCCCACGGCCTAAACCAAGCAGTACACACCTGCAGGCTGTCTGGGCGCCTGGTATGGCAGCATGACTTAAAAAAATTTGAGCGCTCTCGGATCCCTGACATGGAACCTGCACCTCCAGGAGGTCCTGTGGGCCCACTCTTAAACACCCCCCCACGGACTAAACCATGCAGTACACGCCTGCAGGCTGTCTGGGCCCCTGGTATGGCAGCATGACTTTGAAAATTTGAGGGCTCTGTGATCCCTGATGTGGAACGTGCACCTCCAGGAGGTCTTTTGGGCCCAGTCTTAAACACCCCCCCACGGACTAAACCATAGAGTACACGCCTGCAGGCTGTCTGGGCCCCTGGTATGGCAGCATGACTTCGAACATTTGAGGAGTCTGGGATCCCTGATTTGGAACCTTGATGGGGCCAAAAAGCTTACAGCACCAGGTATTCCCATCCAAGTACTAACCAGGCCCGACCCTGCTTAGCTTCTGAGATCAGACGAGATCGCGCGTGCTCAGGACGGTATGGCCGTAAGCCGCCAGAGCTCAAATAACCCGCCTGTTTATACAGGATACAGTAGCAACGTGTTTCCGATGTCACCGTTTTGCTGTGAGCTGACACCACATGCCTACCTATGCTTCCCTTTGATCGGGTCTTGATAAAACTTGCAGAAAAGATACTCTCCAGTTCATATAATTGAATGAGGTATCGTTGTGTCCCGAACCAACTGGTGAGTTTCCCATTATGGTAATGATTGAAGGAGTAAAGTGTTTATGGGGTCCTCAGGGACCACAACACATCACATTGACTTGAGAAACACTAATAAAACCTGATTCTCACAGTCACCTAGAGCTGCCTTTGTACATAAACGTGAAGTGCACCAATCCTAGAAGTGCTGCAATACTAGGCTGATGCGTAGAGTGGACAGAGCAAGCCCTTGTTCCATCTCCCTATTCCAAAAAGCAATTTAATATATGGTCCCCGGATAGGGGACATATCAGATATTAAACTGATAAGAACAGATACTACACTTGATCTTAGCCAAAAGGCCGAGAAGCGATAAGTGAGAAAAGGGGGAAGAAGAACTTGCCGCTCTGCCTGACCTCATTTTTTTTTTCTTTCTAAGAAAAAAATTATTTATTTAGATGTCAGTTTTTTTGCAGTGTATGCTAGGGGTAAAAATAGTAAATTGTCTGATAAACAAATTTAGTTGCACAACTTAAGGGCGAACACACTCAATCTGGGAATTTTCTTTTTTTTTTTTTTACTTTTATTTAATTTTACATTCCACTCCCAGTGTTTCCAGTGGCTTCCTTCAGATATTTGTGAAGAATTGAAGACTTCCATCAATGTAATGTCCAAGTCTAATCAGAGTCATAACATCAGATATTAGTGATTTCCATAAAGAAATGGAGGAGGTTTCTCTGCCCACCCATTTCACCACAATGGCCTTCCTTGCTAACATTATAAGTGACTGTATCACATGCTCATGTTTTACTAGTGGCTTAGGAATATGTCCCAACAAACACATCAGTGGGTTTTCTGACACATTTTGACCAATAGCTGTACTGATTCTGACACATACATCTTTCCAAAATGACTGAATAACATCACATTCCCACAAACAGTGAAACCTGGTGCCCACAGAAATTTTAGATTTGGGGCAATCTAGAGTTCCCGCATTGTACTTGCTAAAAATATAAGGAGAAATATATACATTATGCAAAATGTTATACTGCATTTCTTTAAATCTGTTACAAACAGAGATTTTAGATGGCAGGAGCAGGATTTTATCCCATAATTGAGTGCTTATTTCACATTTGAGTAAAGTTTCCCAAGATTTCCTCAACCATGCCAGTTTGTCCAGATTTAGCTGATAAATCTCAGAATAAAATTTTGATATAAAATGTTTGTGATCCTTATTTTCAAGAAGGAACTTCTCCAGTCTATACGAGTTTGTTGGGTGTATCAACGATTTTGCTTCCTTCATGACATAATGCCTAACTTGTAAATATTTATAAAATTCCTTATTTGATAACGCGTACTGTGTTTTTAAAGATTCAAACGATTTGAATGCCCCATGTTCAAAGAGATCAGACAATCTAATTATGCCTGCTTTATGCCAACCCACGAAACTCGAACCTATGTCTTCAGGCAGGAGATCTGGGTTGTCTATAAGTGTTGATACCATATTAAGCAGGTGAGTACTATTAAACAGTTTTCTCAGCTTTCCCCATGCCCACAAGACATTACATATCAACTGATTATCTTTCACTATTTGTGGCAAGTCGTTCAAACGTCTTCCTAGCATGTTAACAGGTGAGGAAGGTTTACATAATGATGTTACAATGTTGAGCCAAGGTTAGTCAGAGTGTCCATGTATCCAGGCAGAAATGATCCTGGCTTGTACAGATAGAACATAAGTTTCTATGTTTGGTAATCCCCACCCCCCTAAATCTCTGGGAAGTTGTAATATCTCTAGTTTAATTTTGGGTTTTCTTCCTGCCCAAATGAAATCAACCATTGCCTTATTAATAGCCTTAATGGCTTCTGATTTCAAAATTACAAACAGCATACCTGTGGGATATATTATTTTAGGAAGGATGACCATTTTAACAAGATTTATCCTCCCCAAAAATGATATTGGAAGAGCCCTCCATCTTGTCAGCATCTCGCACAAATCACCTGTCAGTCCATGGATATTTTGCTTATATACTTGGTTAATGGTTGGTGTAACTTTAATTCCTAAGTATACAAATCCTGACGGGGCCCATCGGAAAGGTTTAATATATGCAGGTTCACTATCCCCCACCAAGTTGTTCAAGGTCATTGTGACAGATTTATCAAAATTCACTTTATATCCAGATATAAGACCAAAATTGTCATGATGGGTTCTCAAATGGAGACCCAATAATGCAGAACACCACTGACGGACACAAGGATGAAAGTTTAACAAGTTTATTAAACACAACACACAGAATGTACTGCTGACTGGTTCGGGCCTGGGTTCTGGTTTCACCGGAGTGAGAGACAGAGCAGTTATGGACTGCTGACAGGATTTGATTTCCAAGTGAGTTCTGATAGTACCTTGAGGGTTCTTGAGGTTCTCTTTGGGAGAGTCACTGTTGGTTCTGGAGAAGAGTTTATCAGCTGAGTCCGTTTGCTGCTTCAGCATCTCACGTCTAGCTTGAACAGACCTTAGCTTTGGTTTCCCAGCTCTGGTCCAGAGCTGCTTGGAGGTTCTCAGAGAATCTTCAGGGTTTGGCTCAGAGGGTCGGCTCGGCAGGTTAGCTCTTCCTGAGCTTTCACAGAGGAGACACGGGTTTCCTGGAAACACAGAGATAGTGGTTAGAATCCAACCTGGATTCAAAGTCATGGAGATACTCAAAGATCTAGGCTTCAGCGCTGACCAACTGGAACAACACTGCGGCGTTGAGGCAAGGTCTGAAGACAACTTATATAGTGGATCCTCTGATGATCTAGATGAGCTGCAGCTGTGCAGGAGGCTCCCTCAGAGGATCCACGGCGGACTCTGCTGGAGAAAGATGGGATTTTCTCCAGCTCCCAACAAAAATCCTTAATACATTTAATTAAAACAGGTAGTGAATCAGTTGGATTTGTCAATGTCAGAAGAACGTCATCAGCAGAATTTTGTGCTCTTTTTCCCCAATTTTCACCCCATGAACATTTGGATTTTGTCTAATGGCCATAGCCAGAGGCTCAATGGCCAGAGCGAACAAGAGTGGTGAGAGTGGACTACCTTGAGCTGTGCCTTTACCCAGTTGAAAGGTAGAAGACAACAGACCATTTGTTAAGACAGAAGCTATTGGAGTGTTGTATATTATTCTAATCCATCTCATAAAATTTGGCCCAAACCCAAATCTTCTCATAATTTCAAACATGTATTCCCACTCTATCCTATCAAACGCCTTTTCAGCGTCCATAGAAACAACCAACCCCAGAATTTGGTAAAAGTTAACATAATGGATAATATTAAAAAGGCATCTTGTATTATAATACGAATTCCTCCCCTTAATAAAACCCGTTTGGTCAGCATCTACAATCGAGCACAAAACTTTCTCTAGCCTAAGAGCTAAAACTTTTGAGAGTATCTTATAATCCACGCCTAGAAGGCTGATAGGCCTATAGGATGAATATAACTCAGGATTTTTATCTTTTTTGGCTTTAAGTGTTATATTAGCTCTGTACAAAGTCTCTGGTAGTTTTAGTTCCTCAAATGATTTGTTGAACATTCTCAGCAGCAAACTGCCTAATTTTCCCTTCATTACCTTAAAAAACTCCACTGGAAAGCCGTCTGCTCCCGGACTTTTCCAGGACTGAAGTGCAGATATAGCTTTATCTACTTCCATCTGTGTTATGGGAGAATCCAACAAGATAACCTGCTCCTCAGAAAGTTGGGGAAATGTTACATCATTTAAGAAAAATGGTTGGAAATGGACAGTTTCCTGCGTGATTCCTGTGTGATTCCTGCGTGAATCACTATGTATTTCCTGAGGCCAGTTTTTTTTCATTTCAAAAAGAACTGCAATGTACCCGGAACACCAACAGGTGGCGCTTGGGACCTCTGCCGTGCTAAGGGTGACGTTTGTGGGCCTGCAGTCAACTGAAAAGCAGGTTTATTGGGGATCTTGGTGTGATATTGAGCTATTTTATTTTGTTTTTGATTAAAATAAAGTTAATGAATTAATTTAACATAGGGACTGCATAATCTTATTTTATGAAAATGGTTGTGTAGTTATAGATACACCTCCGATCTTATCTGAGATCTGTTTATTTCTATTTATCTGCATCTCTATTATTTAATGAAAAATAAAATTAATTAAGTTGGAGCCGGGGATACGGACTGAGGAGCAACCAGAGAAAGGCGACAGAGACAGTGCTGCGGCTGGTGATTTTGAAATTAAAATCATATCCAAAGTTGATTCCTCATTAAGATAAGCCAAAGTTATTCAAAAGGGTATGTAAGAAAATATATTTTCTTTAGTTTTGTAAAATATAAGTGCCGTTGACAGCGTTGAGGATCAAAAGTCAAGCTAATCTTTAACTGTGTTCATTAAAATCCATCGAGAGTTTCTGTGCTTGGTCTGTAATAAAAAAAAAAAAGCAGCCACCTGTCGCTAACACACCGTTTTTTTTACATTAGACCATAGGGATTATCAATCTACTGCCTCAACATCTTACTCTGATAATAACAGGCGTAGTGTTATACTGTTTTTGTGTGTTACTTTCTTGCCGTGCAATACGTGACACCCCTCCCAGTCTGGTCAAGAAGCAGACTGCGAGGAATGTCACGTGTTGCGAGCTGATAGCGTAGAGGGTAAGCTGAGTGATCTGTAGTTCAACAGGTTGCGGGTTCAATCACAACTGTGGCCAAGTTGCCTTAAATGTTTTTTTTTATTTTTTATCGCTTTTTTATTACATTAGACCATAGGTATTATCATTCTACAGCCTCAACATCTTACTCTGATAATAATAGGCGTATTGTTATACTGTTTTTGTGTGTTGTTATTATTTATTATTATCATTATCATTACATAGTTTCCAGTGATGGGCAGTAGCGCCGCTGCATTATTTATCAAGTAACTTTCAAGTAGTGATGTTATTGTTTTTTATCAAGTAGCGACGGAGCGTCCACAAACGCTACAACATCCAGGGCAAAACTAAGTAATGAAACCAGGTTTTCTATTTTTGAAACAACAATTGGAGTTATTCGTTGGACATTCACGCATGAGCCTCCCATGTATAAAAAGAGGAGCTGAGCAGCTCCTTTAGTCAGAGACTTACAGTAGACACCCTGTCTGTAAGAAGGAGCGCTACCGCAGGTCATTCGTTCCTGCTGCCACCAAACTCTTGTTAAAGAAAAATGACTATTTTTAGTTTTTAATACAGTTAATCTTATGGCATGTGTAAAAGGTATGTTGAACACTCTCATTTTGACCATATTTCTTAATTTTGAACAAGGTTGTGTTAATGATTTAAAACTAAACTATTGATGGGTAAGTATTCAAAGTACAGGAGGCCATAAAATGAGTATCTCCTGGGGGGCGAACATCATTTGAGCCTCGAGGAGAGAGGTCTGCTTGGTTTACAGAAGATCAAAAGTCTTCCAAAATAAACATCTGGGATGGTGTGAAACTGAATACAATGTAGAATGTTAAAACACTAACATTTAGTTTTTAAGAAATTTTTTTAAGTACTAATAGCATGTTTTTTAAATGAAAATTGTATTATCTAATTTTAGAATTAACTAGTTTTAGTAGATGATGAATGTATTTGAAAATGGTACTATCTGTGACAATATCAGAATCAAATGGAAATTGTTTGAATGAAAATGTTTTGTTTAGTATTAGAAAATTGCTCAGGATCTATGCTAAATGGGGTAATTGAATGTGTTAGCTTGTATACTTAGGATTTAATATTATGTTTCATATGTGAGAAAAAGGAATTGTATCTCATGTTCTGTTGATTCTATGTGTTATTTTTGGTTTAAGGCAGGATTCAATCTTTTGGGGTGAGATGGTGCAGAAGAGCAAAATTGGGTTTGTGAAGATAACCTTTCCTTGAACCAAATTATTAGGCCCGAGCAGCGAAGGCTGCAAGAGCCTATTGTATCTGTACCGGTTCTTATTATTATTCTACTGCCTCTAAGAATGGAGTTTTGGGGGCCTTAACATATTCAAAAACTCATGAAACTTTGCCAGTAGTTATCCCCCGTGTGAAATCGCATGATTTTAATGGAATCCAAAATGGCCGCCCCCAAATTACGCCACAGCGCCCCCTAACGTGAGTTGGGGGAAACTGTAAGTCCCAGAGATTTGAACTTTGGCACACCGGTAGATCTCCTCAAATCATGAAAAAAAGTCTTTTTTTCATTTTCGCTCATGTCGAACTTTAACGAACTCCTCCTAGGGATTATGAGCTATCGGCTTCAAACTCGGTCATTATGCAGTTAAGGCATTGGAGATTAAAAGTTATCAAAGGTTTTCGTTTTTGAGCATGTTTAAGGGGTCCCCAGGGGCCCCGAAGTTAGGGCACTTTTGAAGAATTTCAAAGTGGAATAACTTTTACAAAAAAAGTTCAAATCAAAGCATGTTTGGCAGTAAGGAGCCCCTTTGGGTGCTTGACCATACTGGATGGTCAAATGATGACATCATCTAAGCCCCGCCCCCTAAGGGAAGAAAGTGACTTTTTTCACTTGGGAGGGTCCCTTTCAACAATTTTAAACACCAGCACCTTGAAACTTTGTCAGATGATAGAAAACATGTTGGTCTAACTTCGATTAAAGCACAGAGAGACTGAGTTAAATGGTGTTGCCGTGGCGCCATGGCGAAGTGAGGCGTTTCGCCATGAAAATACGATTGGCTCTCATTTTCTCATTAATAATCAGATCTGCACCAAAATCACAAGAGATGATCCTAGTCCAACTCCAAACAGGAATCCAGAGCAATATTTTGTGGGCGGGGCTTAATTGCAATACAGCGCCCCCTAGAACTAACAAAGTTCAAACCACCAGCCCCAAGCCGTTTTAAGTCCAAGAATATTGAAACTTTGAACACATTTGCATCTCATCAGGCCCTAACTAAAAGCCTCTTGGAGCCATGGTCTAAACCCCACCGGAAGTCGGCCATTTTGAATTACATTTTACCCTGTTGTGAAATCACGGACCTCTTTTCAAAAAATTGTATAAAATCAGCCTTTTATCCAAATGAGCTAAAACTTTCAAAATACGTTCTTTACAAAGCCTGCTGTAAGTTGGTTACAATAGTAAAGCGCTTCTTTAAAGTCCGTCACTCTGATTTTTCAAAAGTTTGCGTTCTCGCCTAATAGTTGGCCAAGTGGACAGATAATGCCAGGAAATAATTCAGCCCCTAGCCATGCTCGTTCCTAGGATAATGAAATTTGGCACACATCTGTATGAGCTCTCCACCTACAAAAAGTTTCATTGGAGCCATGGTCTAAACCTCTCATGAAGTCGGCCATTTTGAATCAAACGGTACCCTTATGAAAATAGAATCACTTTGTTAAAATATTTCTAAAAAATCAGTCGTTTTCCCCAAAGAGCTAGGACTTTTGGATTATATTCCTCTAATTGCTACCTGTTTGATGGTAAACACAGCATAGCTCTTCTTAAAAGTCCGTCACTCTGATTTTTCAAAAGTTTGTGATAACAGGAAATTGTTGTTTCTCAAAACGTTTTATAGCAATCCTAGCCAAATTTGGAACAGTTATTTATCCTTTGATTATAGAAAAGACTGCCCAGTTTGGCGTGAATCTATGAATGTTTGAGCATCTTATGGGGTTTTCAACTGCCGCAGTATATGGCATTCAAGTTTAAAGATTTTTCTTTCTTTAAATTATTTATTAATTTATTGGAGCTTGTCTGCCTGGCTGTGTGTTTCCTGGACGGGGCCGCCTTTTACAGCTGCTTTTTGTATCTCTGCTTCTGTCTCCTTGAACCCCAGTCGGCCTCGGCAGATGGCCGCTCACACTGAGCCTGGTTCTGCTGGAGGTTTCTTCCTGTTAAAAGGGAGTTTTTCCTCTCCACTGTCGCTACAAGCATGCTTAGTGTGGGGGATTGTATTTGAGTCAATGAGTCAATGCAATCAACTGGTTTTCCTTAGATAGAAAACTTTGTATCAATTTGATCTGGTTGAACTGTAAAGTGCCTTGAGATGACATGTGTTGTGAATTTGGCGCTATATAAATAAACTGAATTGAATTGAATTGAATTGAATTAAATCATCTAAAAAAAATCTAGGACATGCAAGATGTGTTCCTTGACATTTGTGATTTTTTTTCGGGATTTTATTGCAAACTATGGATTTTTAATGATTTTTTTTGTTTTGAGTAGAGTCGGCCATTTTGAATTACATTTTACCCTGTTGTGAAATCACGGACCTCTTTTCAAAAAATTGTATAAAATCAGCCTTTTATCCAAATGAGCTAATACTTTCAAAATACGTTCTTTACAAAGCCTGCTGTAAGCTGGTTACAATAGCAAAGCGCTTCTTTAAAGTCTGTCACTCTGATTTTTCAAAAGTTTGTGTTAACAGGAAATTGTTGTATCTCAAAAAGTTTTATAGCAATCCTAGCCAAATTTGGAACAGTTATTTATCCTTTGATTATAGAAAAGACTGCCAAGTTTGGCGTGAATCTATGCATGTTTGAGCATCTTATGGGGTTTTCAACTGCCGCAGTATAAGGCATTCACGTTTAAAGATTTGTCTTTCTTTAAATTATTTAATAAATCATCTAAAAAAAATTTAGGACATGCAAGATGTGTTCCTTGACATTTGTGATTTTTTTCGGGATTTTATTGCAAACTATGGATTTTTAATTATTTTTTTTGTTTTGAGTAGAGTCGGCCATTTTGAATTACAGCAGAAGGAGGAGAAGGAGACACAGCAAGATAAGCAGAAGCAGGAGGATGATGAGGAGAAGCTGCATTAGCAGGAGGATGAGGAAAATAAGGAGAAGCTGCAGGAGGAGGAGGATGAGAAACAGTGGCAGCAGCAGAACGAGAAGGAGGGAGAGGATGAAGAGAAGCAGCAGCAGGCATAGGCTGAAGAGCAGGAGCATAACCTGGGAAGGAGCGTGGAGGTGGAGGTCGCTTAGTTCCCACGATCGCACATACCAGGCGGTGCGAGCTGCGAGGGCCGCCCAATGCCACTTGTGGCTTTAATTGAATTTAAGTTTGTTCCTGAGAATTTATGGCAGGAAAGAGGCTCCGCATTCCAAAGCTATTCTGTGAAATCTTATCCAATGTTTTCTTTAGCCAGATGACCTTAGAATTCCTGGATGCCAGGCCGTAAATTAGGGGAAGCTCTAAGTTTTTCTGAGTGTCAGAGATAGCTCCTGGTTGGAGGAGCAAAAGCCAGCCTTATTTGAATAAATTAAATACAAGAGGATAAAACTTTCTACATAGAAGTAACAAATCAGATTTGCTCTTGCAACTCTCCAAAGATGTCTTTGTACGTCTTTGCTTTCTTTCCTTCTCTCCATTTATGTCAGGTAATTAAATGTATGTCTCAGTTGTTCTGCAGTTTCTGGTGTAAGTTTGTGCATTGTCTTATTTCTAAGTTTATGCATTGTCTTATATTGGATTAAACTCTGTAATTCTGTGACGTCAACACGCATTGCTGGTTTTCCTTGTGGCCACACGCAGCTCGCCGAGAGGACCTGGGATAAAAAGGAAGAGAGAAAGCCAAACTTTTTCCAAAGTTAACTATTTTAGAATATTTTCTTCCTTAACACTCTATGATAATGCACTATATCAACAATAACTCCTGTAAAAACCACTGTGCAGCTGCATTATAGTTTTGTATTTATTGACTGTGAACAATATCCTGTGCAATATGTTAAATATGCAATATTTCTCCACCTGTATATAAGCCATCTGGATTGTACATATCTTTATTTCTTATTTTTTTTATTTCCTATATTTGTTTTGTTTTTCATTGTGTGCGATACATGTACACATGCACCTTAATCCTATTTATCTTGATATACTGTATATACCTGGATATAAGGTATATATATTGATTATTCTTAAAGCACCTTTTTCCTCCATGTTTGCACCTTCTGTAACTTCTATGCCAATATGTGACGAGTGAATTTCTCTGCTGTGAGATCACTAAAGCTCATCTAATCACATCTAATCCAATCTAAATAAATACATATATATACATGTTCAATAAATAAATAAGCATTCAATTAATTATCCCCCAATATATGGTTAAATGATATGTTCTCATAATAAATCATTTATTTAAAAAATGCTGTTATGTTCCTTTTTGTAAAGATGTTTTTAAAATGCTTAACTATTTTTATTCTTTTATTTTCTTTCAAAAAATCACTAGATTTTAAAAACACTCATAGTTTTTGAAAGGTATTATATATATATATAGAAACTAAAACGCTCAGATCTTTCTGTCATTTTGTGTGCGTGTGTGGCATCTGCAATGTTTTCGTTAAATATTCAAATAAATAAGATGGACTTTAAACTAGCAGACATGTTTGGATTTTTGCCATTTAATTTTTTCATTTAATTTTAAAAACGAAAGAAATGGAAATGGGGTTTTTTGTCATGATCTTGGCACTGATGGTTTGGTTTTTTCCTTTGCTCCTTGGTTCTGCAGTTCTAAGTTGTGTGTTTTCCTCCCATCAGCGCCAGGTTATTTGTGTGTTTTGGTGAGACGTTTCCTAGCTTTCTTTAGTCTGTCTGCTTCCCTGATTATGACCAGTTTTCTGTCCTGTGGATCAGCGGCGTCTGCTGCTCGCCCTCTAGAAACTCTGGGGGCGTGGCCGCCGCAACTGCTGGTCAAATCTCCCTTCTGGATTCTGCTGAGTTTCTCCGCGAATGAACTGAACTTTGAATCAAGTCAATGACTTTGCTCCAAGTTGCATTCAGCTCCACATCCAGTCTCTGACCTGTATTCTCCTATCCCTGCAAAGAGATCTGCCCTGCGCACCTGTTGGTGTTTAGTAAACGTTTTGAACTATCCCACTGCCTGTCTCGCCTTGAATTCTGGCTCCAATATTCTGAGATCATTACAGAATAACCTGGCCAAAACATGGACCCATCGGCAGATGGGCAGTGGCGAAATGATGTGGATCAAAGTATTTCCCGGCTAGAATCAGGCCTGCAGGAGATCCTTGATTATTAATCAGGCTGCTCCAGCTGCCCCGCCCATGACAGCTGCCGCGCCCACGTCTGCTACTGATAGTCCAGCTTCTCTTGAACCGCGTCTGTCCCCTCCTGAAGCGTTTAAAGGGGATCCTGATCAATGCAGAGCATTCCTGACTCAGTGCGTAATTCATTTTGAATTACAGCCCTCTGCGTTTCCTTCTGATCGAGCCAAGATGGCCTATGCAATCTCTCTGTTAGCGGGAAAGGCCAAATTATGGGGAACGTCAGAGTGGTTGAATAATCCTGAACTCTGCAGCTCTTATAATAATTTTTCTTTGGAAGTAATCAGAGTTTTTTGCCCAGTATTCTCCTATCCATGCAGAGATCTGCCCCGCAGCAGAGGAGCAGCCCCGCGCACCTGTTGGTGTTTAATAAACGTTTTGAACTTTCCCACTGCCTGTCTCGCCTCGAATTCTGGGTCCAATATTCTGACATCATTACATTTTTACAGGTTTGCCCAAAAAGATTTATATAGTAGCCCATAATATAATAGTGAAACATAAAGTCAGGAAAATGTCTCATAGAAAATGTTTTTTATTTGCATTTCAAATCAATGTATTACTGATAGCAAATGACATGTATCTCTTGGCCCTGGGAATATTACATGCCAGTCGCTGCTCCATTCAAGGCTATGACCTCATCGTTGTCTTGGAAAAACCAATGTGTAGACATTTACTCTCTTGTTCTCTGACAATAGAGGCACCGCCATTTACAGTAGTAGCGACATTCCTGCATTAAGTGGTTTGCTTAATTAATTGGTGATGTTTAGAACAGGATGACATACAAAAGAGGAACCCATTATATCCAGATTACGTTCTGGTCATACGTGGTTAAATAGTACATGATTTAAAATGGGAATAAACCGGATTAGCTCACTGACTTGCGCGTTGATCACATAACTATGTTCTTGTCTCCAAAACACACAGCTGCATTGCAGGCTTTGGAAGAAAAATCCAATCCGTCACGGCGGGGCGGTGCTGATCCCCGCAATATTAACCCTTCATTTCGTATTGATGATTAAAAGTATTATTTATAACTATATTATTTTACAGTACAGTACAGTACAGTAGTTAACATTAATACCGTACTTTTATTTGTTAAACAAATGCTTGGGCCTGTATAATGTTTTTATTCCCTGATTTCAATGTTGTAAGGAGTATTTCATCATATGATAACTCTAAAAAAAAAAAGGTTTCTACTTCACGTATTTCACCTATCGCCGGTTCTTTTTGGAACGTAACCTCCGCGATAAACGAGGGTTCACTGTATCTAAAATGGGAATACTCCGGATTATCTCACTGACTTTTGGGTGGGTCACAGCCATCCCTGACAACAGTTTAGAAATGCCACTATTCATCGCGGCAGCAAGCAGCATTCTTGCATAATGTGCCCAAAAAGCCTGGGGGGTTGGGCCTTTCATGCTTGTTGTAAGGCATCATAGCGTCCTTTTCCAGATCAAACTGAAAATTTTACCAGCTAGATGATAATAAAAATAACAAAAATAGTATAACAATATGCCTATTATTATCAGAGTAAGATATTGAGGCTGTAGAATGATAATCCCTATGGTCTAATATAATTCCTTGGAAAGGTGGAGCGCACATCAGCTGATCTAAATAAAAGAAAGACGCCATAAAGTCAAACAGCATAATAGGCTAGTATCCGTAATATATATAAATAAGTTAAATAAGTAATTGTACAATTTCTGATATCATAGGCCATCAAGTGATTAAAAAAAAAGAAAAACATTTAAGGCAACATTAAAAACTTGACCACAGCTGGGACCGAACCCTTAACCTTTGGAATTGCAGCCCATTCACCCTACCCTCTACGCTAAACCTGGGGAACAATAATCCGCTCAACTCGCAACAACTCATACCCCTCCCAGTCTGCTCATTCACCTATCTAATCCTGACTCATTGGACGCTGAAATGGACTCAGACTGCCACCTAGTGGCTATAGTAGTCACATGTTTTTCACACAATTTGTGAAACACGCGGAGCGTGAGTGAAGTGTCCATTTCCAACCAGCGCCCACTGTAACATATAAACCAAGAACAGTGATTCCAGGCAAAACCGGAACAAAAGGCCTGGAATCATTAACCCTACCCCACCCCGCCCAAAACAGAATGAAAATAAAAATAATCTACCACTAGACCTCCTCCGGGAACCTGCACCTCCAGGAGGTCCTGTGGGCCCAGTCTTAAGCACCCCCCCACGGACTAAACCATGCAGTACACGCCTGCAGGCTGTCTGGGCCCCTGGTATGGCAGCATGACTTCGAAAAATTGAGGGCTCTGGGATCCCTGATATGGAACCTTGATGCAGTTAATAGCTTACAGCACCAGGTATTCAAATGCGGTCTCCAATCCAAGCACCAATGGATTCCCCACTGCACTGCCCATCAGAGAGACTCATTATGAGCCCTGCTGCTCCCCCTCTCTGCAAGATCCACCATATCCGGGCTGACAACCTGCAACTCTCTGTCACTTTTTTTTTAACTCTTCTTTATCAAAGTTTTGGTCTGACAACATCAACACAGAACCACGCTGCCCTGTTGTTTTATTTCTCCGGAGATGTCAACTGAGATCTCAATATCAGTCCCTCTGGACTCAGGCTTTTTTTCAACAACACAGCCTTTCAGGCTCAGTCGAACTGCATCTTGGAGAAGTATTCTAGGAAAAATTTATTCCCTCACTACAATTAGATATCAATTATAGTTGAATCATTCATAATGATACATCAATTATAATCAGTGACTGCTAGTTTCCACCAATTTCTAACATTATGATGCAATCTCGCTTCAGCAGATTACTCTTAATGACTCCGTAATGTGAGCCAGCTCTCGACAGCTGCTTTTTATCTCAAGATGCCAATTTATGCTGCAGCAAACATCCAGTGGCAAACAGATAATTATCTGAAATAGTTAAATGTGGGTAGTTTCCAGACAGCTTAGGTGATCTGCTTATATCAGTCATTAAAATAGGAGAACAAGATTTAACTCACCGTCTCCTGATGACTTCTTCAGTGAATCTGAAGCTCACTCCTGCTGGCTGGAAGCCTCCACACGGTAATGGTCCCGGTTCTTTTTTCAACTCGGCCGAATGCACCAAGTGTGGTGGCTTTAAATGGTAGAATCAAAAAAAGGACACCTTCAGTCGATCATCTGATTGCCCCAGGACGGGAGAAGAAGCATTTATTTTATAGATATAGCGCTTTACATTTCACTAGACCATATCAGCGTTCTCCTCAACCCCCATCCCATTCCACTCTTGTCTTATAGTCTCAGTTTTGCACTGTGTGGATGCACATGCACAATGGAATATTGTGTCGACATCTTACTGGAATTCATGTGTGCTGATCTGCGCCAAAGTTACTTCAACCCTCAGAGAATGTTTATACAGATGTTCTCTGTTTTGTCTAAGCTCCTCATACATCATCTAATTGCGTATGAAGCAGCCTTAGAGACCATATTGTTACCAAGACTCACACTTGACCTTAGGTTTTGTTGCTATGAAAGTGTATGACCATGCAAGAAACCTATATAAGGCAATAACCTGCTTCAACAGTGTTAGAAGAACAGATCAAAGTCTGGGGGGTCTAGTGATTTCCAACAACTGTAGAAGAAGAAACGAAAAAATAAATGCGCCTGGAGAAAAGCCCAAAGTGTGACACTTGACTAATACATCCAACTTAAAATAAGCAAATGATTAAATGCATTAACAAAGCAACAGGTGTAATGATAGCAGTGCAATCGATCATGAACATTAATACATCCAGCTTAGTATTGGTAAATTATTGAACATGTATTAACAATAGCAGCGTTCAGCAAAAACCCCTTTTTGCCTGGCAATGTAGTGATGTGTGTGAATGGTTGTGGCTAAATGGGGACCACCCCCCTTTGTTCTCCACGCGGTGAGGGGAACAAAGACAAATGGGGGGGGGGGGGGGCGACCTGTAATCAAGATGGCGGCGACCACGGGGACCCCACGTGGCTGAATGTGATAACTTTATCTCTATCTCAAAGCAGAAACAACGAAGAGGACAGGAAAAACCAAGAAAGAAAGTGAAGGAAGCACACAGTTATTTTAACCAAATAAACAAACCCTTAATCAGCACAGAAAAAAAACAAAACATCAGCATTAATTCAAAACCCTAAACTGCCTTTCTCTCGCCTGAGCACAGCAATCCTGATGCATCAAAGGGAAAGTAAATTGATTTTACTGTGAGATGCGTCGTCCGAGGGAGGTTGGCGTTTCCACGGCAACCGCAGCTTGGTTTCTGTCGGGCAGAGGTTCTCTGCCACCGGTCCGCCCCTTGGGAAAGTTCAGTCAGCTCGGGCCGCAGCAGAGGGGTTGATCTGCTCACGAGTTGGAAAGGAGGGATTTCAGGAGGTGATCTTAGGAGGTGGTCGGCAAAAGAGCGTCCTCTCAGCCGATTCGTCCAAGGAAGGGGAGAACGAAGCTCCGCGGTCAGCTTCAAAGGCTTCTGTCTCCCAGTCAGCGCAGCCGCTATGCACGATGGAACACTGCGATCCGTGACTTTTGACGCAGGAAAACGAAAGCTACTTCCAGTCAGCTTTCTTCTGGTATTTCACGTGAAAGGGGGCCTCTCCTGACGGGCTGCAAACCCATGGAAAAAGAGAAAGAAAAAATGTCTGCTTCTGGCTTTTAAACCATGTGTGACACGGGAGCACTTCCTGTGAAAGTATCGGCTGATTGGTCTGTGCCATGAGTGACATGGGGGAACTTCCTGTTGGAGTATTCGGCTGATTGGTCCATTTGAGGTGGCCGCCTCCCACAGTGGGCCGGGTCTTCTTTGTTCTTGTTTTGGAGGGAATCCTTTGTTCTCCCTTGTGGAGAAGAGAAGGGGGATGGCTTCAGATGGATCACCCCACTGATCCCCCCTTTTAGCTTTGAAGATTGGGTATCCGTCTCAGTCTTTAAAGCTAACCAAGTTCATTAATCCATATTGCCAACAAGGTTGCGTTTAGGTGTCCAATGTGCAGTTGGCAGTTCGTTAGAGGTGGGTGCTGGCTCAGGGAGAGGAGGCAGGCGCTCGGCGAGTTTATTTCTAGCTAGCTGACTAACCTCATTGCAATGTTACCAAACATTGAGACACAGACATCTGTTGTACATTTACCACACTTCTAGCATTCTGGGTTCAGCGTTTATGCTTAAACAAGAGAAGAAAGGAAAGAAGCATGCAAAGAGGACAGAGATAGGTGAAAAATGCTAACTATGATTCATAGCTCTTTCTTTCAGGGGTTCTGAATCTGTGGCGCTATGAATCCAGGGGAAAAGGGTGAAGGTGTCTAGTTTCTAGTTCTTATTCCCTAGCACGCTGTGTGCGCCGTCGCCGTTGTGATGGTCCTGGGAATAAGAACCATGGAATGGACATTGCATAGCATCTGTGAGGTCATTTCTATGCATTGGATTGAGCTTGAGATCGATGTCAATATAGGCTAATATTGAGGAGGTTTAGGTGGACATGGGTTTATCTTTCAAAACTCATGTTTAACGCGGAATAAGCCTATACGCATTAGCTCTCTGAATGATAAGGAGATTTAGAATGAATCCAATTTCTAAGCTATCAGAGTTTACAAAAACTGGAACGACTAAGTTATAAGCCAGGTGAATTTGTAGGTGTTGCAGACATTAGAGACCGTTCAACTTTAAATCTTTACCAAAACTAGAAAGGGAATCAGATGCGTGTGATCACTCCTTTTAGCAAGCTGGTTCCAGATGAGTCGTCTAACCTGCATACATTTCTGACAACTTCAGAGGATATCATGTCAAGTTTTACCACTTCTGTTGGATCTATCCAGTGCATTATGCTCACAAATGGTTTATGGATATTATTATAGTCCTCCCTCTAAAAACAGACTAGTTCAAAAGCTGTGAAATTTTGAAATGTGGAAGTGAAACCTTATGAGATCAGTGCATGTTTTCCTGTGTGTTAACATACACTCAATCTGACTGGTACTATGCACATGTGTTCTTAAGAATGGAGGTGCACTCCATTCCACGGGCGGAAGTGGATTCTGGGTTGCATTTCATTCTGTCTACCTGCTCTATGGAGAAGAATGCTACAAATGCAAGATGTTGACTACGTTCTATCCGGATGAGAACTGGTCCGATCCAGTTCATCTGTAAATTGAGCCAAATGGATGTAACCCCCCTTTGCTTAGGAGGAGTTAGTTCCAAAAGGGCTGATGATGGGAGCTGGCAGCAGGTGGAATGTTCTGAGGAACACCCCTGTTTGCTGTCAGATGATGGAGACGATTGACTGGTCACCTGCTGGGGAGCGGGTCGGGTTGCTTTGCAGCCTCCCTGGACCTCTGCAGGTGAGCCATAGGCAGCTGACCTGAACTGGCCAGAACCGGTTCTACAGTCTAAGTAAGATCCATTTCCTGATCTTACATCCTGACAAATGTTACTGACTTCCTGGTAGGGATGTTTTTCTGAGTGGGGATTGGTCTTCTCTGAAAAGAGGTGATGGAGGCTTCGGGTCAGGTTTTCCTGGAGGATTTTCATGTCCAGCTGGGTTGTTGATCTGACGAACCATTTCTGTTAACAACCTACGGAGGTTAGCTTCCATCTCCTTCATGGCTGACTGCTCTAGCTTCTCATCCTGATCTCTCCCTTCACACTTCTTAAGCTTCCTCTGGTCAGGCTGTCTGTCATATCGGCTCATCTCTGATCTGTACCTCGTTTGGAACCCACTGTCCTCTCTATTCTGTGAACTCCTCCAATCCTGGAAAGCTCTCCTTTCTTGTGGGCCGGTATCACGGTTGCTCGATCCCTTTTTAAGTCTGGCTTTGGAAGGAGGAACCTCTTGTCCCTCCAACTCTAACTTTCTCCCTAATTCTGCCTGAACCTGCAGGACCCTGTGTTCGCCATCTGTACCCTTGCTGGTGCGGACGCGCGTTTCCCATGCAATCTGTGCATATTTCCATATTTCTTGCATGGTGAGGGTTTTGGTTCGGCAGTACATGGTAACATCATATCTTATGCTGACATGAAGATTGTGGAGGAAAAGATATTTCAGCGAGTGGTCTTCCTCCAGCCCAGGGGCGCTGCGCCCCTGAAAATATGCGGCTCGCAACCAACGGTAATAATCTCTCGGCGATTAATTTCTTTTCTGTTGGATGCCGAGAGCACTGAACATCGCGGAGCCCGGATCAGTGTGCACTGAATATTCCTCTCTCAGTGCTTGACAAAGAGAGGAATAGCGGTCTCGAACAGAGGGCTGGAGGCTCTCTATGAACACATGCACGCTTCTTGAAGTAGTTTTCCAGATTAACTTTAACTTCTCCTGGGCGGAGGGATGGGGTAAGTCTAAAAGACAACGTTCTACCTCTCTAAGGTAGTCTTCGATGGTGGATTCAGTGTTGCTGGGGTCAAAACGCTCTATGTCGTGGGCGAGGGATTCAAGTTGTCGCATCCGTAATCCCTGTTCTGGGACGGGGGCTGGACCATCTGAATCCTCATCTGAGAGCTCTAGCCAGCTACGGTCGCGGTAGGGTGGAAAGCTCTGCTCTGACCCCCTTGGAGGCAGGTGAGACCGCTCATGGTACACTGGTGAGCCTGTTGCTCCGTAGCTCTTAGGCCATGGCTGCGGCTCAGGGCGGTAACGCTCACCAGTGTCCCATGGTTGGCTGTACAGCTGCCTTTGTGGCAAGGGTGTGTCATAGCAGCTCGTGCTTCGTGTTTGGTCTGACCTGCTTGTTGCTCTATAACTGGGGCCTAGCATGCCGCTCAGGTCCTGCATCCTCTGTGGTCTAAAGCTGTTCTGATGGATGGGACTACGCACTACACTACCGAACCTTCCCTGCTCCCTCCTGCTAGCTCTCTGCTCTGTGGCTGCCAGAGGAGGATCTCCCCTAGTGCCCCTTCTATCAACCTTATCTAAAGCAGGGGTGGGTGCCCTTACTTTAGCTTCTAAACACAGTTCTTCGGCTTCTACATGCAGTGCTTCGGCCTTCAAGCGCAGTTCTGTTTCTAACTGATGTTCAGTTATTCCTCTGCCTCCTTTAGTGATAATGGGATGTGTAATAAGTGTAGTATTTTTGTAGCTTTGGAGGCGAGGGTGTCAGAGTTAGAATCCAGGCTTCAGGCTGTTGAAGTAGGCCCCCCACGTAGCTGTCCTCCAAAAGTGCCTGAGCAGCCAGGCGATTGGGTAACTGTACGCAGAAAGCGTAGTCGTGGATCTCTGCCCACTGGTCACCACCAACCCGTTCACGTTTCTAACCGGTTTTCCCCACTCAGTGACACACCCACTGAGAAGCCCACTCTGGTGATTGGCAGCTCCATAGTCAGAAACGTGGCATTAGAGACACCAGGGACCATAGTCAAATGTTTGCCGGGGGCCAGAACGGGCGACATCAAATCCTACCTGAAACTACTGGCTAAGGATAAGGTTAAATACAGTAAGATTGTTATTCACGCTGGTGGTAATGACACCCGGTTACGCCGATCGGAGGTCACTAAAATTAGTGTTGCTTCGGTGTGTAAGTTTGCCAAAAAAATGTCGGACTCCGTAATTTTCTCTGGTCCCCTCCCTGATCTGACCAGTGATGACATGTTTAGCCGCATGTCGTCATTCAACCGCTGGTTGTCTAGGTGGTGCCCTGAAAACAACGTGGGCTACATTAATAATTGGCAATCCTTTTGGGGAAAGCCTGGTCTGATTCGGAGAGACGGCATCCATCCCACTTTGGATGGTGCAGCTCTTCTTTCTAGGAATCTGGCCACATTTATTAGTCCTCCAAAACCCTGACCACCCAGGGTGCAGACCAGGAAGCAGAGTTGTAGTTTAACACACATCTCTGCAGCTTCTCTACTGTTACCCACTCTTTACTCCATCCAGACAGTGTCTTGCCCACGACCAAAATCTAATAAATTAGCAAAGATTCCCAAAGGAGTAAATCATGATAATCTAATTAAAATCAAAATAACTCAAATTGGGGAAAAAGTTAAAACAATTAAATGCGGTCTGTTTAACATAAGATCGCTTTCCTCTAAAAGTCTACTAGTTAATGACTTGATTTGTGATAATCACATTGACTTGTTTTGCCTTACAGAAACCTGGCTGCAGCAAGAGGATTATGTGAGCATAAATGAGGCAACTCCTTCAAGCTATTTAAATTTTCACATCCCCAGAAGTTCTGGGCGAGGAGGAGGAGTAGCAACAATCTTCCAGTCTGACTTACTGATTACTCCCAAAACAGTTAATACCTACAACTCTTTTGAACATTTAACCCTTAATTTCCCTGATCCAAATTTCAAGGCAAGAAAACCTCTTCTTTTTGTAACTTTGTATCGTCCACCAGGTCCTTACTCTGAATTTTTAGATGAGTTTTCAGAGTTCCTTTCTGATTTGGTATTAAATACTGACAGGGTCATCATAGTGGGAGATTTTAACATCCATGCTGACATTGAAGGCGATAGCTTAAGAGCAGCCTTTAATGCTATCTTAGACACTATTGGCTTTGTTCAAAATGTGAATAGTCCCACGCATTCTCATCTTCATACTTTGGATCTTGTGCTGACATACGGCATAGAATGTGAAGAAATAACAGTATTTCCTCACAACCCTGTCCTCTCTGACCACTTTCTAATAACCTTCAGGATTACTTTAACAGAGTTCTCCTCCCCCAAAAGAAGGTTCAATTTTAGTAGATCTTTATCAGATAGTGCAGTTATAAATTTTAAAGAATCTGCTTCACTTTCTCTCTCCTCTGTGTCAGTGAGCAGTGCTGCAGAGTGCAAAAGTTTAGCTTATTCCCCTTCACAGGTTGATGATTTTGTTGATGGGGTTGCTAGTTCTCTGCGTATTGCCTTAGACAACGCAGCTCCTTTGAAAATGAAAACCGTTAAAAATAGAAAGCTTGCTCCTTGGTTTAATGCAGAGCTGCGTACTTTGAAGCAAAATGCTAGGAAACTGGAGAGAAAATATCGCTCCACAGGCCTGCGAGAGTCCTTCCTAGTCTGGAAAAATGGTTTACTGCTGTATAAGAGGACCCTTTGTAAAGCAAGAGCAGCATACTTCTCCTCATTAATAGAGGAGAATAAGAATAATCCTAGATTTCTTTTTAATACAGTTGCCAAACTCACCCAGAGCCATAGCTCTGTTGAACCGTCCATTCCACCTGCTCTTAGCAGCAATGACTTTATGGGATTCTTTATAAATAAGATTGATCTTATTAAAAATAAGATCATAAGCACTCCTCTATCCGCGATTGTACCTGAGGTAGTCATGGAATCTGAACTGGGTTTAGACTGCTTTGATCCAGTTGAACTCTCTGAATTAGCAAAATTATTGTCTTCATCTAAGCCTTCAACTTGTATGTTAGATCCAGTTCCAACCAGGTTATTTAAGGAGGTATTCCCTTTGATCTCCTCCTCCATTTTAGATGTGATTAATCTATCTCTGTTACAGGGATATGTACCTAAAGCTTTTAAGGTTGCTGTAATTAAACCTCTGCTTAAGAAACCGTCTCTTGACCCAGATGACTTGGTCAATTATAGACCTATATCCAATCTTCCTTTCTTATCCAAAATTCTTGAGAAAGTAGTTGCCAAACAAGTTTGCGATCACTTCCACCATAATGAACTTTTTGAAGAGTTTCAGTCTGGCTTTAGAGCTCATCATAGCACTGAAACAGCTCTGGTGAAAGTCACTAATGATATTCTCATGGCCTCAGATAATGGACTTGTATCTGTGCTCGTCCTGTTGGATCTTAGTGCTGCATTTGATACAGTTGACCATAATATTCTTTTAGAAAGACTTGAATATTTTGTTGGAATTAAAGGAACAGCACTAGACTGGTTTAAAATCTTATCTATCTGATCGAATTCAGTTTGTTCATGTTAATGATAGATCTTCAACACGCTCAAAGGTTACCTGTGGAGTACCACAGGGATCAGTGCTAGGACCAATTCTCTTTACTTTATACATGCTCCCAATTGGTAGAATTATTAGACAGCATGGGATTAATTTCCACTGTTATGCTGATGATACCCAGCTATATCTGTCTATAAATCCAGATGAAGCTAACCCATTACATAGATTACAGGCATGTCTTGAAGACATAAAAACCTGGATGACTCTTAACTTTCTGCTTCTGAATGCAGACAAAACAGAAGTTATAGTCTTTGGACCAGAGTCTCTGAAAAAGAAACTGATTAGCCAGTCACTTCATTTGGATGGGATTAAACTGATTTCAGATAATAAAGTAAAAAATCTTGGTGTTGTTTTTGATCAGGACCTGTCATTTAAATCCCACATCAAAGAGGTTTCTAGAATTTCCTTCTTTCATCTGAGGAACATTGCAAAAATTAGAAATATCCTGTCCAGGGGTGATGCTGAGAAACTAGTCCATGCATTTGTTACTTCAAGGCTGGACTATTGTAATTCTTTACTATCAGGAAGTCCACAAACTGTAGTTAAAAGCCTTCAGCTGATCCAAAATGCTGCAGCCAGAGTTCTAATGAAAATTAAAAAGAGAGATCATATCTCGCCTGTCCTGGCTTCTCTTCATTGGCTTCCTGTTAAATCAAGAATAGAATTTAAAATCCTCCTTCTCACATATAAAGCCTTAAATGGCCAAGCTCCATCTTATATCAGAGATCTGATTGTTCCTTATGTTCCTAACAGAGCACTTCGCTCTCAATCTGCAGGTTTACTAGTGGTTCCTAGAATTTCTAAAAGTAGAATGGGAGGCAGATCTTTTAGTTATCAGGCTCCTCTCCTGTGGAACCAACTACCAGTTTTAGTCCGTGAGGCAGACACCCTGTCTACTTTTAAGGCTAGGCTTAAAACTTTCCTTTTTGATAAAGCTTATAGTTAGAGTGGCTCAGGTTATCCTGAGCTATCTCTATAGTTATGCTGCTATAGGCTTAGACTTTTGGAGGACATAGGGACCCCCATTTCATCATTCTGCTTCATTCTCTCTCTGTTCTCCTATTCTGCAGAATCTGTTAGTTCAATCTCTAACCTTCTGCTCTCTCTGCTTTTCCTCAGAGTAGCTTTGCCTCGTCTGTTCCTGTTTGGCTGTGACGTCATCCTGGAAAGAAACATCAGCTGTGCTGCTTCTATCAACACCCTTGTTTATAGATGTTGGAGATCGGCCTGTTTTCCAGTGTGGTCCTGTTTCTCTGACCGTGACTGAGTGGATGTGCTTTCTTCGTCCTCTGGCATGGGAGCTGCCTTGGAGCTCGTCTGCCTGGCTGTGTGTTTCCTGGACGGGGCCGCCTTTTACAGCTGCTTTTTGTATCTCTGCTTCTGTCTCCTTGAACCCCAGTCGGCCTCGGCAGATGGCCGCTCACACTGAGCCTGGTTCTGCTGGAGGTTTCTTCCTGTTAAAAGGGAGTTTTTCCTCTCCACTGTCGCTACAAGCATGCTTAGTGTGGGGGATTGTATTTGAGTCAATGAGTCAATGCAATCAACTGGTTTTCCTTAGATAGAAAACTTTGTATCAATTTGATCTGGTTGAACTGTAAAGTGCCTTGAGATGACATGTGTTGTGAATTTGGCGCTATATAAATAAACTGAATTGAATTGAACTGGGACTTTCTCTGGTACAGCAATGCAAGTTGACCAAACAAGTTTGCAATAAGCATCTCTTTCCCTGGCTTCTTAGTTGACTCCATTAGCTTCTCAATCTCGCTTTCACAAGCCTCTAGATCCAAACTACCAAGGGCTCTGTGTTCGTCTTCTGACAACGAAATCAATGAGCTTATTAAGTTCTGGGCTTCCATTTCGATGGAGGCCGCAGAAGCTCCCACTGCTTGCTGATCCTGATCCCTATCCATTTGATTCGCTAGGGGGGGACACAAAGCAGGAAACGCAGCGCACTGGCTACAAATCGCTTAAAGTGTTAGCACTACACGCACTAAACAAACACGCTCCGTTGTTACCTTCCCAGCTCTATGGCTCCTCTCCGTGGTTCGGAACCGCTGGTTAATAAAGCTAAGACTGGTCCGAACTTAGCTTGGCTCGTTGCGGCCGGTAACTAGCCGTCCGGGCTTATTGCACGCACACACAGAGGAGCAGAGGCGGAGGAGTAGAATCCACGGACCGGCTTTATTCAGCACTATTCCTCATTACAAACACTTTACTTTTATGGCTGTGGAGCCGAACTTATTCTCATAAAACTGCTTTACTTCTAACAGCTGCAGAACCTGGATAATTTCTCACACGCAGAGGGAAAAACCAAAAACATACATGTACGTGCTGGCTACGTCACCCCCTTCTTTACCCCCCCTGAGGCCACCTCCTTAAAGGGGAATGCTCAGGCCGGTAACACCGTTTACTATAGGTTTGTTACCTATACGGCAGGTGTAGAACGTGTGGATAAAACAATACGCAGGTTGCTTTCAACTTGCGACCTCCTCTTTAATTTGACAGGTTGCCGATTTGCTTTTAAATCTGTGGGTTTCTAATGGTTTGATTCACTCACCTTTCAGTAAGTAAGATTGGCTGGTTCAAAAGTGTGTATATGTGTATAGATGTGTGCGTGTGTATGTATATATGTGTAGAACACTATTAACAAACAACTCTTGCACACAAAATGGATAGCGCAGTGTTAGAAAACCTGGCAGAAGTGGTAAAAGATGGCAGCAGCTGCACAATTAAACCTGAGGTTTTGTTTCTTTATACCTGCAGTTTAAGTTTAAGCACTCTCCAATTGTTAAAACACTGTTTGTCCACAGCACAGAAAGCAATAGTGAAACAGCATGAAAGAAAGAAAAATAAAATTTAGGAAGAAAAAAAAAACAAAAAAAAAAACAAGTCACTCCTTCTCTACACCGTTCAGCTGCAATTTCAGAAGCCACCACCAGGGGGAGACAAGGTTCCTTCGCCTGGGAATTTCCAAACTGTTGTTGCAATAACACGCTAACGCCACCAGATGGCGCCAAAGAGAGCACTACACAATTTGGGTCTCAAACACTGGAACCAGCTGAGTAATTGTAATTACATAAGCTACCACTAGGGGGGCCTAGCTGCCAACGTGGCCTACACTGACCCAGTCGCTGTGACTTTAAGAACCCTTTTGTGCTGCACCAATCCACAATTTGATCTCACGGCTTCAGAATAGCAGCAACCAACAAACAACGCAGCTTAAGTCCCAAATCACCAATTCTCTATTGGATTATAAGTCTGAGATTCAATTAATTCAATTTCAATTCAATTCAATTCAGTTTATTTATATAGCGCCAAATTCACAACACATGTCATCTCAAGGCACTTTACAGTTCAACCAGATCATACAGTCAAATTGATACAAAGTTTTCTATCTAAGGAAAACCAGTTGATTGCATTGACTCATTGACTCAAATACAATCCCCCACACTAAGCATGCTTGTAACGACAGTGGAGAGGAAAAACTCCCTTTTAACAGGAAGAAACCTCCAGCAGAACCAGGCTCAGTGTGAGCGGCCATCTGCCGAGGCCGACTGGGGTTCAAGGAGACACAAGCAGAGATACAAAAAGCAGCTGTAAAAGGCGGCCCCGTCCAGGAAACACACAGCCAGGCAGACGAGCTCCAAGGCAGCTCCCATGCCAGAGGACGAAGAGAGCACATCCACTCAGTCACGGTCAGAGAAACAGGACCACACTGGAAAACAGGCCGATCTCCAACATCTATAAACAAGGGTGTTGATAGAAGCAGCACAGCTGATGTTTCTTTCCAGGATGACGTCACAGCCAAACAGGAACAGACGAGGCAAAGCTACTCTGAGGAAAAGCAGAGAGAGCAGAAGGTTAGAGATTGAACTAACAGGTTCTGCAGAGTGGGAGAATAGAGATAGAATGAAGCAGAATGATGAAAAAGGGGTCCCTATGTCCTCCAGCAGTCTAAGCCTATAGCAGCATAACTATAGAGATAGCTCAGGATAACCTGAGCCACCCTAACTATAAGCTTTATCAAAAAGAAAAGTTTTAAGCCTAGCCTTAAAAGTAGACAGGGTGTCTGCCTCACAGACTAAAACTGGTAGTTGGTTCCACAGGAGAGGAGCCTGATAACTAAAAGATCTGCCTCCCATTCTAATTTTAGAAATTCTAGGAACCACTAGTAAACCTGCAGATTGAGAGCGAAGTTCTCTGTTAGGAACATAAGGAACAATCAGATCTCTGATATAAGATGGAGCTTGGCCATTTAAGGCTTTATATGTGAGAAGGAGGATTTTAAATTCTATTCTTGATTTAACAGGAAGCCAATGAAGAGAAGCCAGGATAGGCGAGATATGATCTCTCTTTTTCATTTTCATCAGAACTCTGGCTGCAGCATTTTGGATCAGCTGAAGGCTTTTAACTACAGTTTGTGGACTTCCTGATAGTAAAGAATTACAATAGTCCAGCCTTGAAGTAACAAATGCATGGACTAGTTTCTCAGCATCACCCCTGGACAGGATATTTCTAATTTTTGCAATGTTCCTCAGATGAAAGAAGGAAATTCTAGAAACCTCTTTGATATGGGATTTAAATGACAGGTCCTGATCAAAAATAACACCAAGATTTTTTACTTTATTATCTGAAATCAGTTTAATCCCATCCAAATGAAGTGACTGGCTAATCAGTTTCTTTTTCAGAGACTCTGGTCCAAAGACTATAACTTCTGTTTTGTCTGCATTCAGAAGCAGAAAGTTAAGAGTCATCCAGGTTTTTATGTCTTCAAGACATGCCTGTAATCTATGTAATGGGTTAGCTTCATCTGGATTTATAGACAGATATAGCTGGGTATCATCAGCATAACAGTGGAAATTAATCCCATGCTGTCTAATAATTCTACCAATTGGGAGCATGTATAAAGTAAAGAGAATTGGTCCTAGCACTGATCCCTGTGGTACTCCACAGGTAACCTTTGAGCGTGTTGAAGATCTATCATTAACATGAACAAACTGAATTCGATCAGATAGATAAGATTTAAACCAGTCTAGTGCTGTTCCTTTAATTCCAACAAAATATTCAAGTCTTTCTAAAAGAATATTATGGTCAACTGTATCAAATGCAGCACTAAGATCCAACAGGACGAGCACAGATACAAGTCCATTATCTGAGGCCATGAGAATATCATTAGTGACTTTCACCAGAGCTGTTTCAGTGCTATGATGAGCTCTAAAGCCAGACTGAAACTCTTCAAAAAGTTCATTATGGTGGAAGTGATCGCAAACTTGTTTGGCAACTACTTTCTCAAGAATTTTGGATAAGAAAGGAAGATTGGATATAGGTCTATAATTGACCAAGTCATCTGGGTCAAGAGACGGTTTCTTAAGCAGAGGTTTAATTACAGCAACCTTAAAAGCTTTAGGTACATATCCCTGTAACAGAGATAGATTAATCACATCTAAAATGGAGGAGGAGATCAAAGGGAATACCTCCTTAAATAACCTGGTTGGAACTGGATCTAACATACAAGTTGAAGGCTTAGATGAAGACAATAATTTTGCTAATTCAGAGAGTTCAACTGGATCAAAGCAGTCTAAACCCGGTTCAGATTCCATGACTACCTCAGGTACAATCGCGGATAGAGGAGTGCTTATGATCTTATTTTTAATAAGATCAATCTTATTTATAAAGAATCCCATAAAATCATTGCTGCTAAGAGCAGGTGGAATGGACGGTTCAACAGAGCTATGGCTTTGAATGGGAATTAACTGGCCGTTAAATCTACTCAAACCCGCTGGACTCCGTCACTGCAACACCACAAATACACCCGGTCTATTTTAGCAGTAGTAGCGCTTTTAGCTGTTTTTAATTTATGGATGATTTATCTGTTATTCATATAACGGAAGTTTCAGTCTCAGGCCCACCCAGGGACAACGCCAATATGTTGTGCAAAAATAATGTCCTGCAGATAATGAATAGATGGTTAACTAGAACTGGAGTTACAGTTAATTATTATCCTATTCAACATCGAAAGCAAAATCAATTTAGTGTTCTTAGGTGGATAATTATAGCCCTGAATTATCTACTTACCGGTTGTTGATCCACAACTGGAGGGTTCCGGGACCGGCTGTTAAAATCCAGGTATCCACCAGTCTAGTGGCCCCAGTTAAGTTATCAGCAAAGCTATTAAATTATCAATAAAGAACCTTCTATCTCTGTTTATTCGCACTATTACCAAAAGGGATTGAGTTTGCTCTGAGTGATAAACCCTCCGTTATATGAACGACCAAAACCACTACAGATTAACCAATGATGTCTTTATTCTAATAATTCAGGATTACAGAAATCTAACATCTATGCAAACACTACACACTACTAGAAAAATAAACACGAGGTAGATTAAATGACTAGTTCAAAAGAAAAATCGAAAATAATGAATTAAACGAGATTGAAACAACGAAATAAACTATTACTGGCGTCTGAAATTGTCCAAAATATGCCAGATATTAATACATTCATTAATGTCCGCTAGCAGCAGGTATAGTGCAATTGATCAGTGTAAACTAATACATCCAACTTAAAATCAGCAAATGATTAAATGCATTAACAAAGCAGCAGGTGTAATGATAACAGTGCAATCGATCATGAACATTAATACATCCAGCTTAGTATTGGTAAATTATTGAACATGTATTAACAATAGCAGCGTTCAGCAAAAACCCCTTTTTGCCTGGCAATGTAGTGATGTGTGTGAATGGTTGTGGCTAAATGGGGACCACCCCCCTTTGTTCTCCACGCGGTGAGGGGAACAAAGACAAATGGGGGGGGGCAACCTGTAATCAAGATGGCGGCGACCACGGGGACCCCACGTGGCTGAATGTGATAACTTTATCTCTATCTCAAAGCAGAAACAACGAAGAGGACAGGAAAAGCCAAGAAAGAAAGAAAAAGCACACACTTATTTTAACCAAATAAACAAACCCTTAATCAGCACAGAAAAAAAAAAAACATCAGCATTAATTCAAAACCCTAAACTGCCTTTCTCTCGCCTGAGCACAGCAATCCTGATGCATCAAAGGGAAAGTAAATTGATTTTACTGTGAGATGCGTCGTCCGAGGGAGGTTGGCGTTTCCACGGCAACCGCAGCTTGGTTTCTGTCGGACAGAGGTTCTCTGCCACCGGTCCGCCCCTCGGGAAAGTTCAGTCAGCTCGGGCCGCAGAAGAGGGGTTGATCTGCTCACGAGTTGGAAAGGAGGGATTTCAGGAGGTGATCTTAGGAGGTGGTCGGCAAAAGAGCGTCCTCTCAGCCGATTCGTCCAAGGAAGGGGAGAACGAAGCTCCGCGGTCAGCTTCAAAAGCTTCTGTCTCCCAGTCAGCGCAGCCGCTATGCACGATGGAACACTGCGATCCGTGACTTTTGACGCAGGAAAACGAAAGCTACTTCCAGTCAGCTTTCTTCTGGTATTTCACGTGAAAGGGGGCCTCTCCTGACGGGCTGCAAACCCATGGAAAAAGAGAAAGAAAAAATGTCTGCTTCTGGCTTTTAAACCATGTGTGACAAGGGAGCACTTCCTGTGAAAGTATCGGCTGATTGGTCTGTGCCATGAGTAACATGGGGGAACTTCCTGTTGGAGTATTCGGCTGATTGGTCCATTTGAGGTGGCCGCCTCCCACAGTGGGCCGGGTCCTCTTTGTTCTTGTTTTAGAGGGAATCCTTTGTTCTCCCTTGTGGAGAAGAGAAGGGGGATGGGTTCCAGGTGGCTAACAAAGGGGGATGGCTTCAGATGGATCACCCCACTGATTTAGCTCCATTTTGGCAATATATCCCAACAGGTGTCATAGCAGAGTTGGATTGTCTGTGAATGTAAGGCGCCAGTGGTGCAGAGTCTGAGTTCAATTCCATCTGTGGTTGATGTAGCCTGGATCTTCCCACTGTGGTGGGTCAGGCAGGGGGCCGTGTCCCATCCCTGACTTCCACAGCATCAACTGGAGGAGGTTATACATCAGGAAACAAGAAAAACATGAGAGAGGGGTGGAAGAGATTGGTTGATGTATTGTGAGATTCCGTCTGTCAGTTGGGTAGGTTGGTGTTTTTGCTGGAGGGTGTTAACGTACAGCACACAGAGAGATGGAGAGTGAGGAGGACTCCAGCAGCCTTTTCCACATGGAAATACCGGTGTTATGTCGAGCTGCGTTTCCCCATCAGATACGGTTTCCCTGCATCTCCGCACAGCACAGGCGGCACAATTTGTCGCGCATGCTCCCTAAAGGCAATGGATGGGTAGATAGATAGATGTTGAAGTATCTATAACAACCCAAAAACACAGTATTTCAGAATTAGACATCACCAGTTTTTTATTTCATACACTCACCACATCTGAACGCCCTGTTAAAAACTTCACAGTTCAGATACAGTTCCCCCATGTTAAGCAGAGGAAACGCTATCTGACGGGGTTTGTAGAACCAATCATGAAGTTGGTTTTAAAAAGTGTTTCTTTAGTGAACTTATTTCTGGGAGGTAGAGCATGAACCTGGTTCTGGTTCTGAAAAGAAAAGCTTGAACTCTGATTAATATCAATAAATCAATAGAAAAATGAAGAACAAGTTGAAGAAAGCAACCAATTCTTCTTAGAATCCATCCATGTTGGGTTAGGATCTGCAAGCCAACCTTCATCAGGAAAAAAATCTGTCATTTTTCCCAATCTGGATTCAGAGGTTCTGTTTAGAGGAAGGGAATTTCTGTTCTGGACTGTTTGACCTCCAAAGGTCCAGTAGAAGATCTGCTGGTTCTATTGGAAAATCCACTTCTATTCTGAGCCTGTTTTTCTCTCCAGCAGCAGAAACCAGCCGCTGTAGAACCTCTGATCCAGAACTCAGATCCATATTACGATCTCTGGTCTATATTTTGAGTGCTTCCATTATTACTAGCTCTGTTCCTGCTCTGGTAGATGGTGTCATTAAGGTGGTTCTGCTCATTGGGTCATAACAGCCTGACTGACTTTCAAGCAACCAACAGCTTGTTTTCAAACCTGCAGATGTTCTGGTTCTGGTTCTATCTGGATCTCCTCAGGAGAACCTTGAAGAACTGTTAGCTAAATGTTAGCGGGCAGCTGCCATGTGGAAGAAAAACAACAAGATTCAGGAAGGTCTGCTTTAATATGTGTGTGAATTAGTCCATTGCACCACTGAAACCAAAACCTTTAGCTACCAGTACCAGAACCAAGCAAATGAAACCATTAAACCCAGTTGAAAATGATGTCAATATTTTGCAGTTGTTTATTGTCCTAAAACCTTCAAACATTCAACCAAAAGCAGATAGTGATTTGGCTAAAGGAGCAGAACCGGAGCGGCTGGGTTCTGGTTCTGTTCTAGACAACATTCAGTAATGATCCTTGTCTAAGGAAAGTGGAAACTTTCTCCTGCTGCCTTTGATTTGTTTACCTAAAACCTTCTTGATGAAGTTAAATGTTGAACTTTGATTTTTCAGTAACTTTAAAACATAAATCATCTTTAGCTTTGAACAGATCCAGAACCTCATAACCAAAGGAGCTTCAGAACCACTCACCTTTTAGCTGCTTTGTAGACATGATTCTGGAGAAAGATTCTTTAATCAAAGAGCTTTTTTTCTTTTTCCAATTTAGTTGCATTTCATCAACTAAATGAGAGATGAGGGGAAACTGTTCTGCTGGTCAGATGTCCTCTGGAATCCCCAGCAGAAGAGAAAAAGGACCAATACTTAGAAAAGCAGCTCACACAGCAGCAGACCTTGCAGAGGGGAAAAAGTCCAAATGGCCCAGTGATAAAAAAGAGGCAAATCAGCTACTTGTTGCTTCCTCTGAGGGGAAAACAAAGCAGGGAAATCTGTGATGTGTTTGTTCAGGATCCTGTTATATGGTTGGAGTTTCTATGTGAAATCTATCTGAAAGTTTAGCTTCAGAAGCTTCTGTAGAAAAGGTCAAAAGGAAACATTCTCACTTCTGTGGAGGTTTATTTTCTGCTTGAACTTTGCTCCTTTTAGGATTCAGGTTTCTTTCCTTCACTTAATGCCAACAATAGATGGTTTGCTCTGATTGGTCAGAACCCGCTGAGGATCCAGGAGATTTAAAGATGAAGACGAAACTTTACTGACATGTTAAAGTGATTGGTCTGTAATTTATAGTATTTAAATTGATTAAAAAAAAAAACGGACCTTTGTTGCAGGAATAAAAACACAGGTATAAAGGGTGGATACTTTAATAGAAGCTTTAACCAAAGATAGGATTGAAATGGGCTTTTTGGTAAATGTGGGAAAATATAAACGTGTTGGTGAAAAATAAAATCTGGATGTGATCTACAGTGGGCGCTGGTTGGAAATGGACACTTCACTCACGCTCCCCGTGTTTCACGAATTGTGTGAAAAACATGTGACTACTATAGCCACTAGGTGGCAGTCTGAGTCCATTTCGGCGTCCCATAAGTCAGGATTAGATAGCTCAATTAGCAAACTGGGAGGGGAAGTACGTGTTGTGAGCAGTTAGCGTAGAGGATAGAGTTAGTGGTCTGCTATTCTGAAGGTTGAGGGTTCGGTCCCAGCTGTGGCCAAGTAATGTTTTTCTTTTTTTTTAATCACTTTTTTATTACATTAGACCATAGGGATTATCATTCTACATTTTAATCTTACTGTATATGTGGTAATGTGGCCTTTTTGTTAAGTTGTTGCATGTTTTCTAATTTTGGATTTTCTTTATTTTTGAACTTGTTTGCTTGTTTTTTAATTTTATGTGTTGCATGTTTTTTTTGGGATTTTGTTTGGAGGCCACATTGCAACTCACACCTGGACACGCCCACAGTAACGGCACAGGTGTTCCTCATCAACCAAGCAGCGTGCCGACTGGGACGCTGATTTAAAAAGGCAGCTGTTTGGTTGGAGAGACAGACCGGACATGGGAAGGTTTGGTTGAAGGGACACACCGGACATGGGAAGGCCGATCTTGGAGGGAGCCGGACGGAGCGGGTGAAAGAGAAGCAGCGGGAGAGGTTTGGGAACTGACGGCCGGAGGCCCGCTGGAGCGAGGTGCAGAGACGCGCACCGGAGCGAGGTGCAGAGACGCGCACCGGAGAGACGCGCACCGGAGCGAGGTGCAGAGACGCACGCCGGAGAGACGCGCACCGGAGCGAGGTGCAGAGACGCACGCCGGAGCGAGGTAGAGAGGCCCGTCATGGAGCGAGGCGCAGAGGCACGCTGGCGAGAGGCACGTGTTGGAGGTGACCTCGCAGGCCAGCTACGCTGGAGAGGCCCACACGCGCAGAGTGCCGGAACGAGGACCCAGCGCTGGGGTGGAGGCGCGTGTTGGAGGTGACCTCGCTAAGGCCAGCTATGCTGGAGAGGCCCACACGCGCAGCGTGCCGGAACTAGGATCCAGCGCTGGGGTGGACGGTGCCCTCCATTATACCCGCCAAGTGCGCTTCTTTTAACAGACTGGGCCATTGACTCTGCTGCTCTTTACCATCTGGATTTTTATCTTTCTTTTTAATCTTTTCCCTTTTAACTTGTCTTTTTATCTCTTTTTTATTGGACTTTAATCTATTAAACTTTTTAAAGCCCTGCTCACAATCGCCGCAGTCTGTTTGGTTTTTATGTTTTTTTTTAAGATGATCGCACCTCTCGGGTGCCACATATATATAGGTCTATTATATTGCATGCCTTATAGCCACTGTTGGGATCCTCAGGCTTGCCCACCAGAGGGTGCTGAGGATCCTCTTCTGCTCTCTTTTTGTCTCTTTGTCTTAGGGCTGGAGTCACTCTCAGGTTCTGGAGATTACCCTCTGCCTCCAGCAGAGTGCGCCGTGGGTCCTCCTGAGCTGAGCCTCTCACACACCTGTGGCTGATCTACTAATCAGGAGGACCACAGTATTTAAGCTACCTCCAGACCTGGATTCCACGCCGCAGTGTTGATCTTAGTTGGTTAGCTTCCTGAGCCTCTGTTACAGAAGAATCTTTGTTATTTCTCATGCGAGATCAGATTCTAATTCTTCCTTGTCTCAGCCTCACAGGAATCCTGTCTCTTCGTGAAAGCTCTGGACGAGCTTAACCTCCTGTCTCCTCGTGAAAGCTCTGGATGAGCTTAACCTCCTGTCTCCTCGTGAAGCTTTGGAAGAACTCTCTCTCTGGCAACCTGTCTCTGGCCTGCAGCTCTGGGAGAGTTGCATCACAGGGAACCAGTTTCAAGCCTAAAGCTCTAGGAGAGCTAGCCAGCTAATCAGCCCTGGTGAGCCACCCGAAGACCCCTACGTGTTTTAACCTGAAGACTTCTTCGTGGAGTTCCCTAGAGGTTCCCATGTGGATTATCTCCTGTTTTTCTCAGTCATCCAGCCATCCCCCGCTCCCTGCACAGACTCCAGTGAACCAGCCCCAGACCCATTCTAGTCCCAGTGTTTTTCTGTGTGTATTTGGACTTTATTAAACATTTTGAACTTTTCCCCTGCCTCCTCCATGTGTGTTCTGCATCTTGGGCTTAACACTAAGAAAACCCATCATGACAGAACACTGCGGCCAAACACAAAGCCCAGCAGATCACCCCCGTCGTAGCTCAGAGAAACAGGACCCTCCTACTCCTGATCACACTCAGTCCCTCCGTGAGTTAAAATCCTCGTTTGACTCTAAGAAAACAACCGTTTCCAGATCCCACAGGCTTCCTTGGAATCGCAAGATGGCGCCTGTTCAACTTCCGGTTCCGGGTCCGTCACTTCCAGAATTCTGTCCGTCACTTCCGGTTTCAGATCCGCTTCTAAGTTCAGAATCTGCTCCGTCATTTCCTAATTTCCGTCCTTCACTATTTTCTGGTGAATCTAGTGAATGTAAAAGTTTTCTTTGGCAGTGTAAATTGTTTTTCAAGCTCAATCCGTCCAGTTTTCCCGACGACGAAAGAAAAATTGTTTTTGTTCTCTCACTTTTATCCGGTAGAGCCTGTAAATGGAAAAGGACCCGTTTTCCTTCTGAATCATCTATCAACTGTACATTCGAAGAATTTTTTAACGAATTCACTCTAGTTTTTTCTAGTAAATCTGTCGAGTCTCATGGGTTGTTTAACACTAAACAGGGAAATAGATCTGTCGTAGAATTTTCTGAAGACTTCCGGGTCAGAGCCTCTGCTTCCGGCTGGAGTGACGCTATGCTAAGAAACATCTAACTGAATGCATTAAATAAAGAGATTAGAAAAGAACTAGCAACAATAGATCAACCTTCAACCCTGGAGGAGCTTATTTGCATAGCAACCTATTTGGATTACAGACTACAAGCACGAGTCAAGCCCAGGTCTAGAAAACCAGCTCTGCCCAGTCCAGTTCAGATCTGTACAGCCCTGTTCAGTCCACTTCCGCACAGTTTAGTCCAGTTAAGCCATCACCTACATGACCGCCAGTTAGCACCATCCGTTAAAAAGATAAAAATCAAACCACAACTCACAACCCAAGCAGTCAGAGCCCCAGTAATCCAGGAGTTAGATCTCTGGAACTTCTATTACGGGGATAGGGATGATCTGTTCCCCTTCTTGTCACCTTATCATGAACCTATTAGCCCTACTCCTGAACCCGTTAGCAATTCAGCTAAACCTGCACCTGAACCCACTTACACATCAGTTAGCCTTTTGCCACAGTCAGCCCGTGAACCCGTTAGCCCAGCCTCTAATGAACCCTGACGTAAGAGACGGCGGCACCGTAAGCCAGCTCTGAGCCGTCAAAAGACCCCTGAGCCAGCCGTGAGCCGTTTTGAGTCAGTTCTGTGCCATTTTGAAACCCCAGAGTCAACTCCGAGCCGTTTTGAAACTCCGGAGTCAACTCCGTGTCTTTTAGAGACCCCTGAAGCTGCTCCTAGCAGCCAAGAGACTCCCGAGCCGATTCTTAGCCGTCTAAGGACCCCTGAGCTAGCTCTGTGTCGTCTGGAGACCCCTGAGCCTGCTCTGTGCCGTCCAGAGACCCCTGAGCCTGCCCTGTGCCGTCCAGAGACCCCTGAGCCTGCCCTGTGCCGTCCAGAGACCCCTGAGCCTGCCCTGTGCCGTCCTGAGACCCCTGAGCTAAGAATTAAGAGGGCTTCAGAATTTGGAGTTGATGGAAATATGCCTCCAAGAGCCTCTCGACTAAGGCCACAAATCGCCAAGAACCCTCCACCCACGCCTCAAGCCTCCTCAGAGCCTGAACTTGAGCCTCCTTGGGTGGTACCTCCGTTTCCAGAGGTGGACCCACAGTCGGTGGTCCCACCTGCTCCTGAGGCTGAACCACAGTCGGTGATGTCTCCTGTTCCTGTGGTGGAGCCACAGTCGGTGGCCTCCCCAGTTCCTGAGGCTGTACCACAGTCGGTGGTATCGCCTGCACCAGAGACTGAACCACATTCGGTGGTTCCGCATGTTCCTGTGGTGGAGCTGCTATCGGCGGGCTCCCCTGTTCCTGACCCTGAGCCGCAGTCGGTGGCTTCCTCAGAGCCTCCTCCAGAGCCGCAGCCGGCGGCTTCCTCAGAGCCTCCTCCTGAGCTGCAGCCGGCGGCTTCCTCTGAGCCTCCTCCAGAGCCGCAGTCGGCGGCTGTTTCTGAGACTGTTCCTGAGCTGCCGAGGAGGGGACGGGGTACCCCGTGGGGGTACCTGCTGAAGCTTGGGCGTCATCCTCCTGATAAGCTGCTTCGCCTCCGGCCCCGCGGCAGACCTTCAGAGTGTCAGCTTCGCCTTCGGCCTCGCGGCAGACCTCCTGAGCGTCAGCTTCGCCTCCGGTCCCGTGGCGGACCCCCAGAGCGTCAGCTTCGCCTCCGGTCCCGTGGCAGACCCCCGGAGCATCATCTTCATCGTCGACCCCGTGGCAGACCCCCAGAGTGTCAGCGTCGCCTTCGACCCCGCTGCCGGCCACCTAAGACTCTGCTCCGTTGCTGGATCGTAGGCCGGTCACCTGAACTTCAACCGTGTCTCCGGCCCAGCGGTGGTCCCCCTAAGACGCTGCTCCACCATCATCTCAACGGTCGACCTCCTGAGCAGCAACTACGCCTCCGCCGTCGGCCCCACGGCAGGCCACCTGAAACTGTGTCCTGCTGCCGGCCCCACGGCAGGCCACCTGAGACTGTGTCCTGCAGTCGGGCCCACGGCAGGCCACCTGAGACTGTGTCCTGCAGCCGGCCCCACGGCAGGCCACCTGAGACTGTGTCCTGCAGCCGGCCCCACGGCAGGCCACCTGAGACTGTGTCCTGCAGCCGGCCCCACGGCAGGCCACCTGAGACTGTGTCCTGCAGTCGGGCCCACGGCAGGTCACCTGAGACTGTGTCCTGCAGCCGGCCCCACGGCAGGTCACCTGAGACTGTGTCCTGCAGCCGGCCCCACGGCAGGCCACCTGAGACTGTGTCCTGCAGCCGGCCCCACGGCAGGCCACCTGAGACTGTGTCCTGCAGCCGGCCCCACGGCAGGCCACCTGAGACTGTGTCCTGCTGCCGGTCCCTCGGCCGGCCACCTGAGACTCTGTCCCGCTGCCAGTCCCTTGGCCGCTCATCTGAGACTCAGTCCCGCTGCCGACCCCTCGGCTGGCCACCAGAGACTTTGCCCAAGAAGGTTTTTGGGTTTTCATTTGTTTTCGTCCACCATAAGTGGATCGTTTTTTGTTCTGGACTCTGTTTTTGTTTTCTGCCCTCCTGGCCTGTTTCCCTCTTCGCCCACCCTGGGTGGGTTGTTTTTTGTTTGTTGGACCTTTTTTTCTGTTGGTTCTGGCCCTCCTCACCCTAGTGCCCCCTCTGCCCGCCCTGGGTGGGTTGTTTTCGTTTTCTGGACTCTGTTTTTTGTTGTTTCAGGCCCTCCTCGCCCTAGTGCCCCCTCCGCCCGCCCTGGGTGGGTTGTTTTTTGTTTGTTTTTTGGACTTTTTTTTTCAGGGGGCGTCTGGAATCCGCCCTTGAGGGGGGGGGCTCTGTTGGGATCCTCAGGCTTGCCCACCAGAGGGCGCTGAGGATCCTCTTCTGCTCTCTTTTTGTCTCTTTGTCTTAGGGCTGGAGTCACTCTCAGGTTCTGGAGATTACCCTCTGCCTCCAGCAGAGTGCGCCGTGGGTCCTCCTGAGCTGAGCCTCTCACACACCTGTGGCTGATCTATTAATCAGGAGGACCACAGTATTTAAGCTACCTCCAGACCTGGATTCCACGCCGCAGTGTTGATCTTAGTTGGTTAGCTTCCTGAGCCTCTGTTACAGAAGAATCTTTATTTCTCATGCAAGATCAGATTCTAATTCTTCCTTGTCTCAGCCTCACAGGAATCCTGTCTCTTCGTGAAAGCTCTGGATGAGCTTAACCTCCTGTCTCCTCGTGAAGCTTTGGAAGAACTCTCTCTCTGGCAACCTGTCTCTGGCCTGCAGCTCTGGGAGAGTTGCATCACAGGGAACCAGTTTCAAGCCTAAAGCTCTAGGAGAGCTAGCCAGCTAATCAGCCCTGGTGAGCCACCCGAAGACCCCTACGTGTTTTAACCTGAAGACTTCTTCGTGGAGTTCCCTAGAGGTTCCCATGTGGATTATCTCCTGTTTTTCTCAGTCATCCAGCCATCCCCCGCTCCCTGCACAGACTCCAGTGAACCAGCCCCAGACCCATTCTAGTCCCAGTGTTTTTCTGTGTGTATTTGGACTTTATTAAACATTTTGAACTTTTCCCCTGCCTCCTCCGTGTGTGTTCTGCATCTTGGGCTTAAAACTAAGAAAGCCCATCATGACAGCCACAGTGTTTAGATATTTTTATAATTCTATTTACTCTATTCCATATTATATGTGTCATGGTCTGGCGGTGTTTCTGAATGAGAGATGGTGCGGCTCGACTCATGTTCACGTGAAGCAGCAGATATGCAGCCCAGATGTGGAATTACTCGCAGTGAGTTTAAGACTTTATTATCTGCCGCGGGAGTTTGGTCACGTGATCGTGCTGTGCGTTTACAAAGCGTGGTAAACAAGTTTCAGACTAGAGTCTGAGACGGGAGTGGATTTTCACTCCTGTCCCGTCCCACTCCCACAGAAAAAAATTGTGTCCCATCCAGATCCAGGGCCAGAGTAGAAATCTAAATCCTGTCCCGTCCCACTCCTGGTGAAATTACTCCCATCCCGCTCCCATTCAGAATGACTCCCGCTGCTCCACCACTCCCATTCTTGTTTTTTTTTTTTTTTTTTGAGCTCGGGAGAAAAACTCAGAGTGGAAGCAGTGATGGTTTTTGGGTCGTGTGGTTTTTTTGACTCGCATTATAGTGTAGGCTTCAAGGAAAAAAACTACAAAATGGCGGCGCCGCGCCAGTACTGGATTCTTTTTCTTTCTATTTTATTTTATTTTTTGGCATCGATCCTAGTTTTTTTAAATTATTGGTTTGCTCCTGCTCCCGTCTGCTCCCGTTAGTGTTTAATCCTGTACCGTCCCAATTACCTGATCGCTACTAATACTGACTCCCATCCCACAATACTTCAATGTCTTTTTTAAATTTTTTGACAATATGATCATTAGACGGGTAAAACTTATAAATTATTTTAAATGATATTGCTTTAGAGATCTAAAGCAATAAGGATCTAATTATTTTATTGTTCTTACCGTTATTACAAGAAAAACAAATCTTCCCAACTGGAGTGTCAGTCAGTACTGATTAGGTTTGTTGTTGTGTGTCCAATTTTTCCTTGTATGTGCAATTTTTCCTGCTACTGGAAATACAATTTCCCGAAGGGAGTAATCCCAAGGGATTAATAAAGTCAAGTCTAAGTCTAAGTCTAATCTTGGTTGAGCTTTAAATAACATGCAAATACCAGAAGAAATTGCTCCAAAAACTTTGGCATAATCTATAGGAGACACAGGAATTTTGTATTTTTCTAGAAACTCTTTATAAGAGTAAAGAAGACCCTCTTTGTTAAATAATTGGTCAACCAAAATAATGTTATTATTAAACCAATAATCGATAAATAAGGATTTATGTTTAAACAATATGTATTTATTGTTCCAGATGAAATATTTGTTGGGTGAAAAGTTGTGTTTGAAAATAAGGGACCATGAAAGGAAGGCCTGGCGGTGAAAGGCTGACATTTTTATCGGGACTTTATCAATATCATAGTTACAGGTTAAGAAAAAGCTCAAACCACCCAGTTTTGACAGCAAGTGACATAGTATAACGTTCCAAATAGAGTTAGGGTTTTTAAAGAAGTGTTTCAGCCAATTTATTTTAAAGGTATTATTTAGAGTACAGAAATCGATAAAGTTTAATCCACCCTTTTCATAGGGATTTGTTAGAACAGACTTCTTCACTCTGCTCCACTCTCCCCACACTCACACAATACGTCACATGCAACCAGGAACAATAAAAGGCTGGACCTTTTTTATGCAAATGTTAAGGATGCATACACCTCCGCTCCCTCCCCCCGCTGGGTCGTTCACATCACAACCTTGTCTACCTGCCCCCCATTACATTCCACTGGTGAGAAGGACAATTGCACAGTCAGTGAAAGTTTGGTGGGATGACGCCACTGAGGAGCTGAGGGATTGTTTCAGCACCACAGACTGGAGCATGTTCCAAAGCTCTCATGGTGAGGACATCAACAGCCTGACTGAATGCATCACTGACTACATGACCTTCTGTGTGGAGAGCATTGTGCCTACACCAAGTTTGCAGATGTGTTAAACAGCTTCTTCACCCGGTTTGACTCCCCTTACACTGGTCCCCTCCCTGCCCTCAACTCTCCACACACCTCCAACCACCAGCCCCCCAGAGACCTTTCCCCTCCACCGCCGCCACTCCCACCAACCCCCGACACATCCACACCTCCAGTCGTGCCTTCCTCCCCCCTCACAGTAACAGCAATGCAGGTGAGAAGGCAGCTGAGGAGGTTGAAACAGAGGAAGGCCTCAGGACCAGACGGCCTCCCTCCCAGGCTGCTGAGGACCTGTGCAGATGAGCTCTGTCAGATCCTCAGCTACATGTACAACCTGAGCCTCAGCCTGGGGGTGGTCCCCACCCTGTGGAAGACCTCCTGTGTGGTTCCGGTTCCCATATCAGCCGGATTGGAGCAGTGGTTCTAGAGGAAACTTATTTGGAAAATTCCTGAAATGTTTGCATTTCTGGCCTCTAATAGCATCTTTGATTCCAATTATCTCTAAAAGTAATATAGCCAAACACTTCAAACTTGGTAGATCTATGGAGGGTCCTAAAAATATTCAATCCCTAAAATATTGGCCGGATTGGAGCAGTGGTTCAAACTTATTTGGTAAATACCTGAAATTTTTGGCCTGCAATACTAGCATCTTTAAGTTCAGTTATCTCAATAAAGCTAAACACTTCAATTTTCACAATCGATACAAACATTCCCACATATGTCCAATGTGAAAGATTATGAGGATATGAGCAATTGTTGTGAAGAAATCTTTATTTAAAAATCTAAAGCAGCTTTGTTTCCAACACAGTGCTATTTAAACAAGTACACAGCGGGATCTAATTTGACATATTGATAACATGTCAGGTTTAGATTATGAACAAAATTAAAAACAAATATGTTGCATATACTCTATATTTATTATCCTAATTATGTACAGCATTATAAAACAAAATTACAAGCAGGTTTATCAATACAGAAGATCCAACAATAACTGCCTTGCTCATTCTCCGACATTGTATACTGAGAAAAGTGGTTTTCACAAGCCTCACCATGCTCACTGCACTAAATATTAATATTAAGAAAATATTTACAAATTCTACAATGTCTAATAAGGCATCATTATGAATGTCAATGATGGTCACAATGGCTGTGTCTCAATTCGCAGGCTGCCTACTTCGGAGTGTATGTATGTATGTATGTATATATATATATATACATATATGTGTGCGTAAATGTAAATATAGGTGTTTGTGTGTGTGTAGGGAAATAACATCTTTCATTTATTATATTCATGTTAATTTACACTTTGAGTAAGCTTGAAAAAGTAATCTCCAGGTTACCATTCCAAAGTCTTTTTCTGTAGAATTTCATCAATCCATCCAAATCATCAAACATTCCTTTTTTCTAGCTTTAAAGAAACACTACAGAAAATATCATTTAAATTGTTTTCCTCTACTTTAGGAATGCAAAGATCCAGGGACAGGGCAGGGGGTCAGTGGGAAGCCTACTGCTGCCACCTGGCCCTGGTTTGTCCTCGTGGATGAGGTATTAGGACAGAGGCCGTCTGGCGGCGCGCCACTGGTGTGTGGGGGTCCGGGCGGCTCCGGCGGGGGTGGTGTTGGGGGGCCGGTGTGGGCGGGCTGGCTGCGCTGGCTGGGTAGTCGGGTGGGTTTTCCCTCTTGGAGGCATGGCGGAGCTGCTCTGTTCCCGCTGATCGCGGCGGGTGGGGGCTTGGAGTGGCTATGGCCGGCGCGTGTTGGGGGGCCGGGGCGGCGGAGCTGCTCTAGCCGCATGTCGGGGCCTGGTGCGGGTGGTGGGGGGTGCTTTGGCTTCGTCCGGTGGGGGAGCGGCGTAGTTCGCTCCGCTCTGGCCGACTGCGGTCTGCTCTTCTTGCGGTTTTGCGCCGGGCGACTTTTCTGCTCTCGGGCTGATTCGTGGCTGTCTCTCCTCCTCCCTTGGTGGGGGTCTGATTTCCGGGGCTGGCCCCGCCTTGGTGCCTTCGCTTCTGGGGTCCCTTTGGGCACCTGGGGCTTTGGGTCTCCCGGCGCTGGACTCAGTGCTCTGGGGGGTGTGCCTCTCCGGCTCTCCACAACCACTATTGAGCATTTTTTCTATGGTTAAAACTTTACATGCACAAGTTCACCCTCACAAACAACTACAGGTGCTAGGCTTCAGGTACTGAGAGATTCACTTCCAAACAGAAACCCCACATTCATATCTTCAGGTAACACAGAGTACATGTCAGACTTAATAATATTACTTTAGCGATAGTTTCAAGGTGTTTGCTTTATTGTATATCTCGTACCATGTCTTTTGGTTGTGCTGTTCTTTTTTTCATCTCATTGCAGGTGATGAAGCAGACTGAAAATGTTTTGTCATTGTCTCCTTTCTATCTCCTCTTTCTTTCATCTTTTGTCCTTTCTTTTTTCTTTTTCTTTTTCCTTCTTCTTCTTCTGTTTTTCTGCTCTACTTACATTGCAGTGTCCATATGAACTGTAAAACTCCCTGCATAATTATAATAAAGCAATTTATATACATAAAACAAGTGTAGCAGTATGGCAATTGCCATACCGCTACACTTGTGGAAGTAAAATCTGTTGGGCTCCTTTTGGCATCAAGACAATTATTCTTATTGCCACCTTGCCAGACAGGACACTGTTAAAAAAAAAAAAAAAAAAAAAAAAAAAAAGGACAGAGGCCGTCTTTTGCCCCACCTGTCCTAATTGCCTCCATCCCTGAGGACACACCAGGGCTAGATGCTGCAGAGGCTGAGCAGCACACAGATGAGCTTGGAGTCTTCTGACTGCGAGTGGGACATCATCTGGGGGGTCGGGGTGCCTCTCTCCACTGTTCACCACAACGTCCATCAGGGTTTGCAGGGCTGACCCAATCGACGGCTGCCATGTTACTAAAAAAGTTTAAAAAGACGCAGAAAATAATGACTTTACTAAAACTGTTTTCATAACCCTGAAATGAGAACAGCTAAAATGTGATTCTGCTTTCCATCTAAATGTAACGGTGGTCGGGTAGACCCTCCTCCAGGGTAGACCCTCCTCCAGGGTAGACCCTCCTCCAGGGCAGACACCTCAGCAGACAGCTGGTCCCCCCATGTAGAACCACTGACTGCCCCCAACACGTTCTCCCCTCCTCATCCTCTGGCATTTCATCCTCTGGGGCCTTGATGTCACCGGCTCCCAGGCAGATGTTGTGCAGGACAGCACATGCCATTATGACCTGTGGAAAAAAAAAGTCAAAAATATTTACTTTTATTCAGTCATCTATCTTTTTTTCATTATCTTTATTAGATGATTTATTAGAATTCAAATGTTACTTGATCTAGATCCACTATTTAACTTATTTTTTTCCTGTATTATGTTTTTTTATATATATAATTGCAAATAAAATCAGGCAGTAAGGGGATAACAATTTAGACAAAAAATGATTTATTTCTCAACAGTTTGGCTTCTCAACACAACATTAGTGATAGTGAAAGTAGTGATTTAAGTCAGTTATTTACAGGGTTTGTACACATCTAACTATTCAATTCAAATTACTAAAGTTACAAACACATAAATTACAAACTTACAAATAAATATTAAATTTGATATTTAAACATATTCATTAATCTGCTGACAAGCGTTTATCATTTAACTATCACTTAATGCAGGAATAAACTGCAGACATTTTAATGTGTGCATGTATTTTGGTTGTATTAATATTGATGCCAATTCAAATCAAATGTCCTTGTAATAGTAATATGCAGATAAACAGAGCAGCATTTTATGTCACCAAATAAAGACATCCCTGCAGTGGTTCCCCTAGCAATGACTATTTTTTATATGAAAATCTAGGTTAAAGTTGCTCTGAATTATGTGTGGCATATTATTTTTATTTTGTCTTATCCTGATAAATAGTTTCAGTTAGTTTTAGCATTTAGCATACATGTGTAGCTGCCAAGGTGTTTTGTGTTAACTTTAGTTCACTTGCAGCTCCTAGAACCTAAAACGTCTGTCTGCTTTAATCAAACTTGCAATTTGTTGGGATCCTCAGGCTTGCCCACCAGAGGGCGCCGAGGATCCTCTTCTGCTCTCTTTGTTTTTTCCCTTAGGTTTGGAGTTACTGTGGGGATCTGGAGATTACCCTCTGTCTCCAGCAGGATGCGCTGTGGGTCTTCTGGAGCTGGAACCTTCCTGCACACCTGTTCCTAATCCTCTCATTAGAAGATCTCTCCTTTATAAGCTCCTGCCTGACCTTGATCCCACGCCGCAGTGTTGATCTTAGTTGGTTAGCTTCCTGAACCTCTGTTACAGATGAATCTTTGTTATCTCTATTGTGAGATCAGATTCTAATTCTTCCTTGTCTCTGCCTCACAGGAATCCTGTCTCTTCTTGAAAGCTCTGGATAAGCTTAACCTCCTGTCTCTTCGTGAAAGCTCTGGATGAGCTTAACCCCCTGTCTCCTCGTGAAAGCTCTGGATGAGCTTAACCCCCTGTCTCCTCGTGAAAGCTCTGGATGAGCTTAACCCCCTGTCTCCTCGTGAAAGCTCTGGATGAGCTTAACCCCCTGTCTCCTCGTGAAAGCTCTGGATGAGCTTAACCTCCTGTTTCCCTGTGAAGCTCTGGAAGAACTCTCTCTCTGGCAACCTGTCTCTGGCCTGCAGCTCTGGGAGAGTTGCATCATAGGAAGCCAGTCCCAAGCCTGACGCTCTAGGAAAGCTAACCTGCTAATCTGCCCTGGTGAGCCAACCCAAGAATCCTACGTGGATGCTACCTGTTGACTTCCCTGTGGAGTTTTCCCCAAGAGGTTCCCATGTGGATTTCCCCTGTTGTCTCCCTGCAGTGAGCTGGAAGCTCAGCTACCAGCCATCTCCCTTTCCCTGCTCAGACCCCTGTGAACCAGCCCCCTGCCTGAACTGTTTTCCACTTATTACCCATGTGCTTGTGCCTTTAATAAACTCTTTGGACTTTTACCCGAGTCTCCGTGTGTGTTCTGCATCTTGGGCTTACTCTCTTAGAAACCCATCATCACAGAACACTGCGGCCAAACACAAAGCCCAGCAGATCACCTCCGTCGTTGGACTGAGAAACAGGACGCTCAGACACTTATTCACTCGCAACCCGTCCATGAGTTATTGTTAAAACAATCATTCACTAGCCACTTCTACAACGATAACTCCACGTCAGCGGCTCGTCCTGCCCCGAATACTCTTCTGCTTCCTGGTTCTCCGGTGGTGACGTCACCTCTCAGTCAAGATGATACCCTTCCTTTCTGGTCAGAACACTACCCGTCGTTTTCGTCACCTGGTCCATCTCTGCCTGACAGATTTTCAGGTAACCCACGTAAGCTCAAGGGATTTTTATTTCAGTGTCAGTTATTTTTCGGTTTTCTTCTAGTTTTCCTACTGATCAGGATAAGATTGCTTTTGTTGTTTCGTTTTTGTCTGGTGAAGCCCTTGAATGGGTGGAGTCAAGTTTTCCGCTAAAAACCAGAAAAAGTTGTACATATCAGAGTTTTATCCTGGAGTTTGAAAAAGCCTTTTGTAGGGTCACTATGTGTTGTGTTTCTGGTGAGCTTCTGAATATAAAACAGGGTAATAGGTCTGTAGCCGAGTTTTCTATGGAGTTCCAGGTTAGAGCAACCACTTCCGGGTGGAACGAGTCTGCGCTCAAGTCTGCTTTTCTCATGGCCTTAAACAGTTCCATCAGAAAGGACCTTTCTTTTTACGTCGAGCCAGCTACCCTAGAAGACCTCATTGAATTAGCCATTGGATTAGACTTAGCTTCACACACCAGTTTTAGTTCCTCTCCGCGCCGGGTTAGTTTCAGTTCACATATTCTAGACCATCATTTAACTCCATCCGTTAAAAACCTCAAAATTAGTCCACCAGTTTCACGTCCATCAGTCAGTGTTCCACGCCAGCCAGATTCTGATCCTGAACTAGTAGTTAACCCGGATAGTTTCAAACCTGACCCCGTGCCTGATCCCTTAGCTTCCGATCATGTTATTGTAGTAGCAGTTTTATTGTCTTATATCAGAAATCAGAATCAGAATATATCCTACAACATGGACCTATACTTACTTAGCAACAAAACAGTACATCTTGAAGTTCAAGTATGAGTCTTAGTAATAATAAAGTCTCTAATGCTGGCTGGCCTGCCAAACAAGGAAGCTGTTGTACTGCGTTATGTAGTCCTGTTTCTGACCTTATGCCTACTTAGCAACACAGAGATTGCAACATGTAAACAGGGAGTCTGCAAGCTGGGAGTCACGTACGAATCTTGGCAAAAACAGGCTTCTTACTGGCTGAATCACGCGCAATCGGGTCACAGGCCAAGAACTTCCAGGAAGGCTCTTCAGAGCGTCCAGTCGTGCGCGTGCATCCACACAGTGCGTTGTGGAGCCTATAAAAGGCCGCCCTCAATGGATTGAAGGTGGGGGAAAACTACAGATGTGAGGACATAGCGCTGGATGTATGAAGTGTTTAAGACAGCTGTATGAATTAGGTTTTGTAAATAAATGTTTCGCCCCTCCGGAGACAATGGAGTGAATCGTCAGCCTTCTTTCTATCATAAGAGAATTCTACCAATGAGCTTCCACAATTGGTGCATTTTGGCCGCATTGAATTGAATCAGGACCTCCCGGGTGAAAACAAGGAAAAACTAAGGAAAAGGAGAGGTAAGTTAAATTTACCCTCCTACTTATTAATTAGTATAGGCAGAAAGCTCTAACTGGCCACTGAATTAATTTAAGCGATTCACCTTTCTGTCACCGGATGTGCTGCAGCATAAATTGGCATCTTGAGATAAGTAGTAGCTGTCAAGAACTGGCTCGGATTATTTTTTTTGGATGATTAATAGTAATCTGCTGAAGCGAGATTGCACCATAACTTTATAGAAATTGGTGGAAACTGGCGGTCACGGATTATAAGTGATGTATCATTATGAATGATGCAACTAATATGTATATCTCATTCTAGTGAGGAAATAAATTTCCTAGAATATGTCGCCGAGTTGCAGTTCGACTGTTGTTGTTGAGAAAAATAGGCCTGAGTCCAGAGGGACTGTATTGAGATCTCGTATGTTGCTGTTGTTTATCTCCGGAGAAAGAAATAGCAGGGCAGCTTGGCTCTGTAGTTGATGTTGTCAGACCGAAAAGTTGATAAAAAGAGTTGAAAAGTGCATGCAAATTAGTTTAAATTGGCTGCTTGGGTCTATGAAGTTAAAGAATTCTGTGCACAACAGATTAATTGCCATGGCATTTAATGGTATGAATGTCTAAAGAGCTCTGTGTGATTCTGTATTAACGTGTGACTCTGTGTGATTCTGTATGTGTGTTTGAAATCTAAGTGTACACTAAAAACATCTGTTTAAATTCAAACCTCCTTCCAGAATCTGTAATCAGATCTGCTTAATCACTGTAATTTAATCAGACTGAAAACAGTGTAAAGTAAGATCTAGTCTCTAAAAATGTAGAGATCTTTAATAACCCCTCCTAAGTGTCCCAGAGGACATAAGAGGTCAAAATAAAAGGAGGTAATAAAAGTCCTTAAATAAGGAAACAAAACATAAAAAGTGAAAATAATTGCATAAATAAGTCTAAAAACATAAAAGACTAAACAAAAGAAAGAAAGTGATCACTTTATATCTGCAAAAGACGTCTGCTTTCACTTCAATTGTAACTGCGTCACATTTTCTAATAGCAGAGCTGCATTAAAAATAAATGTCCAGTCGTTTGTTCTGACAGAAAAGGCTTAACTGTGCCCAATGTTTAAACATACTTGGCCAAAAAGTTGTTAATTATTACAGAACAATTTGTTACGTAAACAGTGGATATAAGAGAAGTTTCAAATCTTGTAAGACAACAGTTAAAAGCTTCAAAACAAGTTTTTCTTAGTAAAAGCCCCCTCCCTTTTCTTCTCTCCTCCTATGAGCCTGTCTGTGTGTGCGCTGACACACACACACACACGCTGGAAGCTAAAAATGCCACGACGTTCTGTATCTGTTAAATAGGACTATATATTAATATAAACAAAACTATGTTAGAAGCCGGCATGTGTCTGTCTGTCTGTCTGTCTTTATGTTCTTTGTCTGTCTGTCTGTTCTATGTTGTTTGTTCAATGTCAACATGTCTGTCTGGGGTATAAAATATTTGTTCTATTATGGTTCAGTATAAACAGATCAAAAGGAGAATTAAACAGCAGATAATTAGATTACAGTTATGTTAAAACATAGATTAATATGGCAATAAACATAAAATCCCATGAAGAACTGGATTCTCTCTATGCATCCACGTCCGGACATATGATGAGAAAGGTATGCAGGAAACCTGTTGCTGAAAAAGTCGAATTTCTGCACATTCTTACTATTTGGATGCGTTTTGAGTAATTCAGTAATGAGTGGGACCAAAGTCATCAGAAAATACTATAAGACAAACAATGACAAAACTTTCTAAAAAGAAAATACAAATAATGAGCACAAGAAATAGGATCTGGTCTAGACAACTTCTATTATAAAGTGTTTGGTTTTAGTTATATTTTGTTTATGTTGTTTTGCAAATGCTATCGATTTTGCTGTGATTTCTGGAGGTGAACCTTGAGAGGAGCTGAAATTTATGCAGTGTTTATCTTTTTTTTTCAAATGTTTATAAAAAGTGAAAAACTATGGTCGATTTTATAAGAAATATATTGATTAATACATTTACATCTTGTAATGTCTTGAAATTAACATGTTAAAGGTTAGAGAATCAATTTGTACTAAAAGTGCTGTAAACTCCCCCTCCCTCCTCCCACCCACCCAGTAAGGTCCAAAATGGTTCTGGGTTCTGTCCCGAGGCAAACGGAAACGCAACACACACACATTTTCTACACACACACATTATGCCTGACTCACACACAGCTGCTTGTTTTCACTGAGAGGCAGAAGGAGAAGCACAGTTTCCAGAGTGCACACAGGGGCGATCATCATAGAAATGGGGCCCAGGTATTTAGAAGCATTTTTAACTGAAAACAATGTACTGATTGTTACACTAGAATGATATTGTTGACGGCATGTAAAGGGACTGATTTTTAAGCTTATTTTTGATCAGGATAAACCCCACAGATTAGACAAATCCTTTCTTTGCACATAGATTACAGAATTAGATTACTTCTGAGTTAAGTTGGTCTTACTGTAGCAAAGTGAATAAGTGAAACACTAATTATTAAGAATACTTAAAGGTGAATTTTCAAAAAGAGCAAGTTACACTTATGCTAAGGATTTCTTAATGTAATTAACTTTTCATGAAACTTGATAGACAAAATACAACTCAACAATTATTAGAGGTAAGAGATAAATAAAATGAAGTCCTTTTAACACCTTGAAGCAAAAGCTGGAAAGTGGTTTTGCTATTGGAAAATTATGATTTATAAGTTGTTCTTTCATAAAACAATTAACAAGGCAAATTATTTTCCATGAATTTAATTAAACTTAAAACAGTATTATGGTTGTCTTAAACATGGGGTGTTGTGGAAGACGTGCATTATTATTTACAGAGTAATGAAAAATGGTATGTAGACACAGGAGTGGATGAGTTTGGCTGAAAGGTTAGGATACGGTGCCCTGAGCCCAGGGGGGCTCGGAGCTGCACGAGAGTCGTCCAGACTTGTGACCAGCTGATTACTAAATGCCAAGGTGAGCCTGCTGAACTGAAGCCGTGCAGCCGAGACCGAATGAGGCGGAGACTGGATGAATCACGGTCATCTAGCCGAAGCGGCTCGAGCAAAGAACACTGGCAGAACTTGAAAGGGCTGCAGCTGACATGAAAAGCTTGGAGGGAAGTGCTGGCCTTGTGGTTAGGGCATAGAGCTTGGAATTCTGCGGTTGCTAGTTCGAAACCCTTTTCCAGACTGCCACTCTGGGTCTCTGAGCAAGACCCTTAACCCTGCCTGCTCTCTGGTGCCCAACGATGGCAGCCACTGCTGAGATCAATAAAACTTCAATTAATTATTAAGCTCGGCCAAAATAGGAGGTGTTTCTGTCGCTGGTTGCTGGACGTGAAGAAGCTGCAAAAAGCCAAACACATCAGATACTCAAATTAACACAGCTTTATGGTCAGAGTAAGTGAATTATGGTTTATTTATGTACAACAGCAGAGATCAGCAAAAACATTTACATGGTGTCTAAAGTAATTTCTATTCTGTCTTACAAAACAACCTATAGGTTTAACTGTACTTCTAATTCTAAAGCATCTATTGAAAACTGAATACAATCAAAATTTGTAATCAACGGCTTAGAGCAGTTGTGATTATCTTAATATAAAATTACATTCCAAACCTTGTCATGATTTTCTTTATAGCAAAACTATTTTGTAACATCATAATGCATTACGTTCTGGTTCAGATACTTTCTAAAACAAACGCTTAACAAAATATGGTCAGCATTTAATATAGAGTGATGTGAAGTTTGCTGAGCACATTATGAGACTTAGAACCAGCATGAGGAAGAATATCTCATATCACATTTAGCAGAGACATTTTAGGACTTAGAGAAAACATGCTGATCAGTTCATGCAATTAAAATTAAGTAAAACTGAGATTTATATAAGTTAATAACATTAGAGTAAGACTTTGTCTTTTCTTTTCTTTTCTTTTTTTCTGTTCATCTTAGAAAAGCTTGTTTCCAGCTTTGGGGGACAGAACTCACACTGACATTCTGTGTAAACCTGCTGATGTTTACTTTACAAAGACTGAATTAGTATTGGGAAAATTATAAGCAGTAATTAATAAGCTTCAAAATGTTCAGAATATGTTACTAATTGCCACTATGTAAATCATTACAACGGTTACATCCTGAATCCTATGGGATGTTGTTTGAACCTTATTTTACTTTTAGTTTGTTTTTGGAACAGTTAAGTTGAAAAACCACCAGCTATGATTTGTAAAGATTCAGCTAACAGTGAATCTACAGATGTTATTTCAAATATTAGAAATCAGTTTTCTTCATTATCACTACATTCTCTGTTTAAGGTTGATAAACATGATGTATTAATTGATCAAAGGTTTGAATGGAATGGATCAAACATTTCCAGACCAGTTTTTTTTAAGTACAAAGGCTCAGCCTCCTTAATGCAGGACACAATGTGGACCAGGTTTTAATTGCACATTCTGCATTAACAACGTACTAATTATTCTGCTTTAAGTTTCTCTTCACAGATGCTGCTAAACCTGAAACCTTTTCTGAAGGAAGACTCACGGTTTGTGCCAAATGTCATAGTAAGGTAGGAAAACTATTAATGGATATTACATAGAGCTCAGCTGCTGATACTTTGGAATTGTTCCCAAATTCAGTGATTTAAAACAAACAGTCTATAGTATTAAGAACTAAATCAGAAGATAGAGACACGTGAAAATTATGTGACTATGTTAGAATAGGTCATGACTCAAATTAATTAAATAGAAACATTCAATATGAACCTCCTAGTGATTATCTGGGCACAAAGTAGAATGTAAAATTAACATGTTTACCTGGAAACTATATGGAATATAAATATTAGAGAATGCAAAAGAAGCTGCCAAAAGTAAATAAATCAGGTAAACTAAAATTAAGACTGTCTACAACATAAAATAAAAAATTAAATCAGCAGGAGCCTATGCAGTATTTAAAGACAATGAATTTCCATAAAATAAAGATTCTATGAATCCTTAGATAATGCACTAGATGTACCTCTGAAAAACTTTAAGTAAAACTAAGAAATCAACATTCAGACTAGTTTTACAATAATAAACCAGGATGTTTATTTAAGTTAGACTTTCTCTCCCCAGCATCAGGACTAGCTGTTTACTCAATAAGATACAGAAATAGAGAATAATGTTTGAAATGTTTTTGTACAAAATGTTACTTGGATTTTGAATAAAACTCTTACATCCTAAAGTGAGAGCAACATGTATTTACTTCAATATATGAGGAAGTTATCCATTTGAGGAAACTAATAATGCTTGAAACAGAACAAAGAAGCAGATCTGGTTCAAGAAGTGAAGAACCGATTATATTAATAGATGTCAGAGGTTAGTTATGCTTTAGATTACATTAGATGATTCTACATGAAGCGTGGAATGAAAACTGTTTACGTCACTAAAGATTAATATAGAAACAAATCAGAATCCTAAATGCAGATGACAAAAGACTTAAAACGTATTATAGGCTAAAACAGACTAAATACAGTTCTAGCTCAAAGCCAAATAAAGTATGTTAATACTTACTCAAATATCTTTGTGTTTCGAAAGACATTTTTTTTCTGTCCGCCTCTCTCTTGCTTGTTCCATAGAGACAGGAAACAGTCACTTCGCATTCCAGTCTGATTAAGCAACTTCTGTGCACTGCCGCACAAACTTGGCAGAGAACTACAAGAGTGATTAAGGTTAAAGTGGACACACTAACTTGTTTATGAATATCCAAGACGAAACGTACAATCTTAAAAAGGTTATATTCCTAGTTATCTGCACCGAGCCAACTAATATTTAACAGAATAAACATTATAAATAAGTAAAAGTAAAAAATTTATCTCTGCAGAGTTTGCAAGATCAAGGATTAGTTTCATTTAGAAATCAGACTTTACACAAATGAGATGAAAAGTTAAACATAATTTCTGTATCCAATATGTAACGCAGATTGTCACACATGTTCTTAGTACATTTCTAACAGTAAAACACTGAATAAAAACAGGCGTTACAACTGGAAAAGCACCTTAAGATTTGAATTCAGGAATATTATGTAAGTGTGAGATTATGTGATCCAAGCGTATAAACTGTCCAATAAATCCTAGATCTAGAGGTCTTTACAAATGTTGTTATAAAGCACAGAAAGCCAGAATGCAGATTGTATTTAAAATAATGTAGGATGGCACTCAACTTGCTTCCAGAGGAAAAAGGATTTTTGCTTATATTCTCATTATTACTATACTGCTAAAATCTTCACTACTTCTTACTACTCTTGTGCATGAAAACCCTGGTTAACGAAATTGGAACAGAAGGCTAAGATAATAAGAGACAATATTTTCAGTGTTTAAAATTTTTTAGAGCAAGGATCACCAAATTGCCCCCAGATGATGCCTCCACCCCTTGACAAAATGGCTGAGCCTCGGTACGCTATGGAGCCTGAGAAGAACACCTGAGAGCTGAGAGCGGTTTGACTATATTATTTCTTGTTTTTTTCTTTTATAATCAATTTCCCATGTAAGAGGAGCCTGTTTAAGGGCCGCATTGTAAATTCAAACTGTTATTTACTCATGTTTTTTGTTTTCTTTCCTTGTGTCATTAACATATAATTGGGGATTGATGCACTTCGAGGAAAAGGACCCAGGAACTCTGTGATGAGAAGGCCCTTACAGAGGAATAGAAAAGGTGATGAAGTTTCATTGTATTTATCTCACACTTAGCTGTGTTAACAAGTATTTAAATTACAAGATTCCTGAAATAATTGTGGAGCGATTTTAAGCTGTAGCACCGATTGCACAGTAGGATTGGACTGCCATTTTCTTTGAGTAAAGTTTTCTCCTGTTTTTGTTATCTTAGGAAGGTAAGATGATTGTAATTTATTTCATGTTTCTTTAAACAGGTAAGATGATTCAACAAAAGATAGACTTTTTATTTGTTGTTTTGGCCTGAGGTCCAATCTGAAGTCCTACAATCGTGTTACATGATTTATTTCATTATTATCAGAAAGGTTAATTCTCTGAGATTTAAATTTTACAGATTATTGGAGGATTTTTTGGAAATATTAATAATTGCAGATAAGGGAGAAGATACACCAAGAGACAATGGGACTTTACTGCAACAATTAAAAGTTCTCTTACTCAATTTGAACATTAATTACAGAAAATGGATTCATGAAAAACAGGATGTGTTACATCTCTAGATTTAGTTTCAAGATACTGGTCAGTTTTTTCTTTCCTCTCAGGATCACGTCTGAAAGTGAGATTTAAGGACACTGGGAAAATGACTGCCCTCACTCTGGATCAGCATAAGCCATGGACACATGAACGATATGCGAGGCCCAGGGGACCAGGACAACCAAGGAGCAGACTGACTGAACTCAAATATTAAGGGAGGTACATCAAAGAGTAATGAAAGGACAAGAGGACCAGCGAACTCTAGCTACACGTCGAAAGAATGCAACACCAAGGAGCGACCAGCAGATGGACGACCGAGAGGATCAGATGTGATGAAAGCATCACAGGGGGGAATGGGATCCCTCTCCAAGTGAATTAGATAAGTCAAACACTACGTACTACAATAGGATTGGAATTATATGAATATTATTTTCTATGATTAGTTGATATTTGCTGATAAGAACACTAATTGTGGTTTTTCTGTCTTACTCATTTTGAGGGGATGGATTGTAAAGACCGGTGACCCAAGGCATAAGACTGCAAACCTTCGACTTCTGCCTGCGAAATACTAAAGGCGGGAACCAGTGATCCTGTGTTTATGCCTTTAAAAGCCAAGGACAGAGCCCTGAAGTGAAAGAACTATATTTTTGATTTTTTTCAACAGGAAAGAAGACAACACAATTATTGATTATTCTTGTATTCTGTAAATATAAACCTGATGATTGTAACATGCCATTGCTTTGCATTATAACCTGTATTACTGTTTTATTATTTCACATTGTGAACCATCCAGGCTGTTTAGAGGAGTACTGACTGACTGACTTCTGACTGACTTTTATTATTAATTATGATATTTAGTAATGGTTAGTTAATGGTTTCATTTAAAGGTTTGTATCCCCCAACTTCCATCCATATCAGGCTATGTCCGTAACGTTAATATTTCGTTTTTTTTTTTCACTTAAACTTCACACATATGTAAGTGCACTTATTCGCTTAGTATTCACACCATCATGTAACATCACAAAATATTTCATCTGCAATGAACTACAGGGGGGAATGCAGTAGCAGTTTTATTGTCTTATATCAGAAATCAGAATCAGAATATATCCTACAACATGGACCTATACTTACTTAGCAACAAAACAGTACATCTTGAAGTTCAAGTATGAGTCTTAGTAATAATAAAGTCTCTAATGCTGGCTGGCCTGCCAAACAAGGAAGCAGTTGTACTGCGTTATGTAGTCCTGTTTCTGACCTTATGCTCACTTAGCAACACAGAGATTGCAACATGTAAATAGGGAGTCTGCAAGCTGGGAGTCACGTACGAATCTTGGCAAAAACAGGCTTCTTACTGGCTGACTCGCACGCAATCGGGTCACAGGCCAAGAACTTCCAGGAAGGCTCTTCAGAGCGTCCAGTCGTGCGCGTGCATCCACACAGTGCGTTGTGGAGCCTATAAAAGGCCGCCCTCAATGGATTGAAGGTGGGGGAAAACTACAGATGTGAGGCGCTGGATGTATGAAGTGTTTAAGACAGCTGTATGAATTAGGTTTTGTAAATAAATGTTTCCCCCCTCCGGAGACAATGGAGTGAATCGTCAGCCTTCTTTCTATCATAAGAGAATTCTACCAATGAGCTTCCACATTATTCATTCTGGTACCCTCACGTTTCAACCGGTTCTTTTATCGCCAGATCCAATCAGTGAACCCGTCAGTTTAACTTCTAAGACCCCCCGATGTAAGAGACGGCGTCGCCGTAAGCACGCTCCGAGCCGGCTAGAGACCCCTGAGTTAGCCCTGTGTTGTCCAGTGACCCCTGAGTTAGCCCTGTGCCGTCCAGTGACTCCAGAGCCTACACTGTGCCGTCCAGAGACCCTTGAGCATGCATTTAAGAGAACTTCAGAACTTTGTGTTGGTGAAAGTGTGCCTCCAAGAGTCCCTCAGCGAAGGCCTCTTTTCACCAGGGACCCTCCACCGACGCCCCAAGCCACCTCAGAGACTGAACTTGAGCCTCCATGGGTGATCCCTTCGTTTCCAGAGGTGGAACCCCAGTCAGTGGTCCCACCTGCTCCTGAGGCTGTACTGCAATCTGTGGTCCCTCCTGCTCCTGAGGGTGAACCACAGTCGGTGGTGTCACCTGCTCCTGAGACGGATCCACGGTCGGTGGGTTCACATGTTCCTGAGTTGGAGCCACTGTCGATGGTCTCCCCTGTCCCTGATTGGGAGCCGCAATCGGCAGGCTCCCCTGTTCCTGACCGGGAGCCGCAATCGGCGGGCTCCCCTGTTCCTGACCGGGAGCCGCAATCGGCGGTTTCCTCAAACCCTCCTCCAGAGCCACAGCTGGCGGCTTCCTCAGAGCCTCCTCCTGAGCCGCAGTCGGCGGTCTCCTCTGAGCCTCCTCCAGAGCCGCAGCCGGCGGTCTCCTCTGAGCCTCCTCCAGAGCCGCAGTCGGCGGTCTCCTCTGAGCCTCCTCCAGAGCCGCAGCCGGCGGCTGTTTCTGAGACTGTTCCTGAGCTGCCGAGGAGGGGACGGGGTACCCCGTGGGGGTACCTGCTGAAGCTTGGGCGTCATCCTCCTGATAAGCTGCTTCGCCTCCGGCCCCGCGGCAGACCTCCAGAGCGTCAGCTTCGCCTCCGGCCCCGTGGCGGACCCCCAAAGCGTCAGCGTCGCCTTCGACCCCGCTGCCGGCCACCTAAGACTCTGCTCCGTTGCCGGATCGTAGGCCGGTCTCCTGAACCTCAACCGTGTCTCCGGCCCGGCGGTGGTCCCCCTAAGACGCTGCTCCACCTTCATCTCAATGGTCGACCTCCTGAGCAGCAACTACGCCTCCGCCGTCGGTCCCACGGCAGGCCACCTGAAACTGTGTCCTGCTGCCGGCCCCATGGCAGGCCACCTGAGACTGTGTCCTGCAGCCGGCCCCATGGCAGGCCACCTGAGACTGTGTCCTGCAGCCGGCCCCACGGCAGGCCACTTGAGACTGTGTCCTGCAGCCGGTCCCACGGCAGGCCACCTGAGACTGTGTCCTGCAGCCGGCCCCACGGCAGGCCACCTGAGACTGTGTCCTGCAGCCGGCCCCACGGCAGGCCACCTGAGACTGTGTCCTGTAGCTGGCCCCACTGCAGGCCACCTGAGACTGTGTCCTGCAGCCGGTACTTCGGCCGGCCACCTGAGACTGTGTCCTGCTGCCGGCCCCACGGCAGGCCACCTGAGACTGTGTCCTGCAGCCGGCCCCACGGCAGGCCACCTGAGACTGTGTCCTGTAGCCGGCCCCACGGCAGGCCACCTGAGACTGTGTCCTGCAGCCGGTACTTCGGCCGGCCACCTGAGACTGTGTCCTGCTGCCGGCCCCACGGCAGCCCACCTGGGACTGTGTCCTGCTGCCGGTCCCTCGGCCGGCCACCTGAGACTCTGTCCCGCTGCCGGTCCCTCGGCCGGCCACCAGAGACTTTGCCCAAGAAGGTTTTTGGGTTTTCTTTTGCTGTCGTCCACCGTAAGTGGATCGTTTTTTGTTCTGGACTCTGTTTTTGTTTTCTGCCCTCCTGGCCTGTTTCCCCCTTCGCCCACCCTGGGTGGGTTGTTTTTTGTTTATTGGACCTTTTTTTCTGTTGGTTCTGGCCCTCCTCGCCCTAGTGCCCCCTCCGCCCGCCCTGGGTGGGTTGTTTTTGTTTTCTGGACTCTATTTTCTGTTGTCTCTGGCCCTCCTCACCCTAGTGCCCCCTCCGCCCACCCTGAGTGGGTTGTTTTTTGGACTTTTTTTTTTTCAGGGGGCGTCTGGAATCCGCCCTTGAGGGGGGGGCTCTGTTGGGATCCTCAGGCTTGCCCACCAGAGGGAGCCGAGGATCCTCTTCTGCTCTCTTTGTTTTTTCCCTTAGGTTTGGAGTTACTGTGGGGATCTGGAGATTACCCTCTGTCTCCAGCAGGATTCGCTGTGGGTCTTCTGGAGCTGGAACTTTCCTGCACACCTGTTCCTAATCCTCTCATTAGAAGATCTCTCCTTTATAAGCTCCTGCCTGACCTTGATCCCACGCCGCAGTGTTGATCTTAGTTGGTTAGCTTCCTGAACCTCTGTTACAGATGAATCTTTGTTATCTCTATTGTGAGATCAGATTCTAATTCTTCCTTGTCTCTGCCTCACAGGAATCCTGTCTCTTCGTGAAAGCTCTGGATGAGCTTAACCACCTGTCTCCTCGTGAAGGCTCTGGATGAGCTTAACCAGCTGTCTCCTCGTGAAGGCTCTGGATGAGCTTAACCCCCTGTCTCCTCGTGAAAGCTCTGGATGAGCTTAACCTCCTGTTTCCCTGTGAAGCTCTGGAAGAACTGTCTCTCTGGCAACCTGTCTCTGGCCTGCAGCTCTGGGAGAGTTGCATCATAGGAAGCCAGTCCCAAGCCTGACGCTCTAGGAAAGCTAACCTGCTAATCTGCACTGGTGAGCCAACCCAAGAATCCTACGTGGATGCTACCTGTTGACTTCCCTGTGGAGTTTTCCCCAAGAGGTTCCCATGTGGATTTCCCCTGTTGTCTCCCTGCAGTGAGCTGGAAGCTCAGCTACCAGCCATCTCCCCTTCCCTGCTCAGACCCCTGTGAACCAGCCCCCTGCCTGAACTGTTTTCCACTTATTACCCATGTGCTTGTGCCTTTAATAAACTCTTTGGACTTTTACCCGAGTCTCCGTGTGTGTTCTGCATCTTGGGCTTACTCTCTTAGAAACCCATCATGACACAATTTAACTGAAACTATAGTTGCCCGGCCAGTATAACATATCTAAGTTAGCATAAATTTAACTTCACATTCAGTTCTATCAACAAGTGGCTACGGTGGCTACATGCTAACAAGCTAACGTAACGTAGCCAGCCTGGATACTAAATGCTATGAAAGTTAGCCAACATTACTTAGTTTATCATTGGGACATTATAGCCGTTGATTTAATGTTACATTATAAACAACCACCACCAATCTTTCTGTTAACTTACCGTAATGTCTTTGTGGTGAACTGCAACGTGTCTCTTCAGATTTGTTGTGTTTTTTCCAGCTATCATGTGGCCACATTCCTTCCCTTCCACTAAAATCAAGCATTTGGTTTTGTTCTCCACTTCAGTGAAGTGAAAATGTGTCCATAGATCACGTCTCCTCTTTCTCCCGAGCTCTGGGTAAAGCATGTTTTACTTTTAACCTGTCGCTGCCTCGCCTCTGTGTCCGCCCGCTCCAGGTTTGAAAGTGGGTGTGTGGCAGAGGAGAGAGGATTTGAAAAAAACGTTAAATAATATGTAAGGGAGGGGGGTTCATTGCAGATGCCACACACGCACACAAAATGACAGAAAGATCCGAGCGTTTTAGTTTACCACAGATTGGTGAATTTAGATCAAGATATAAGAAGCATTATTTCTGCAAAACATGGCATCAAATATCCTGTAGCTATAAGTAGCCTATAATAATCTACTATTAATTAATACACTGAATTTCAATGAAGGTTAAAAGAAGAACGCCCGAAACGTCACGGCATTAAAAAATAGATACTCACGGGTGTGGATTTCTTCTTTTCATCTGCATTGATGGTGACGAAATTAAAACCCACTGGTGAAAGAAAAGAGGCCTGATGAGACCGATTCATTCAGAGTCACTGAGGACGTTTGTATAACCTAGAAATGATCAATGAGCACGCGACCGATCGAATGGACGGATGATCCACGGACCTTTGTTGATTCAGTTATTTGTTTTGCCAAAAAGATTATTTAGATAATTAAATAATAGAGATGCAGATAAATAGAAATAAACAGTTCTCAGATAAGATCGGAGGTGTATGAAATAAGATAATGCAGTCACTATGTTAAATTAATTCATTAACTTTATTTTAATCAAAAACATCATATCATCATAAGATTTTGGTTGTTTATGCAAATGGTCTCAATAAACTTTTCAGTTGACTGCAGGCCCACAAATGTCACCTTTAGCACGGCAGAGCTCCCAAGTGCTGCCTGGTGGTTGTCTGGGTACATTGCAGTTCTCTTTGAAATAAAAATAACTGGCCTCAGGAAATACATCGTGATTCACGCAGGAATCACACAGGAATCACGCAGGAAGCCGTCTATTTCCAACCAGTGCCCACTGTAAAAGAGTCTCTAACAAATGTATTTTCCTTCGTCTGCCTCAGAGTAGAATCAGATAAACTTGGTTCTGGATCATTGGTTTCCTCTGAATAGGTGAGGAGTTTGAAGTGATGAAGCAGACAGAACTAATGAGGTGGAGCCCACTTCACAGGATTAAATGGTTTGTTTCTACTGAGTCATGCCTTAAACCTTCTCTTCCTTCATTGAAGAAATAGCAGCACCCTTGTTAGACTCTGAAAGCAGCTTCTGTTTTAGCTCTTCTAACAGATGTCTCAGCGCTTCAGCTTGGAGGACCACAGGAGTCACCTTCTTCTGCTCTGAGAACCAGGATCTCAGGCTTTGAGGAGCAGAGTCTGACCCATTGCGGCAGAACCGGAACCATTAGATCTGCTGAACCCTGCAAACTGGAGCAATAAAAAAGCTTCCAGGGTTGAATGGCTGCAGAAGCTGATTCTGCTGCTTGGATCCTTCATTCCTGCTTCGGCCTGAACCTTCAGCAGAAGATGTTGGGCTTGGCTTGTTGTTCTTCTCAGTGAGAGTTTGAGGAGCAGAGAGCCAGGCTGGGAACTGCTTCCTCTTCCTAACTCAGAGGAGGAAGAGTTCAAAGACTAAAGGCTGAATTTAGCTGAAGCTGAATCTTTCTGTAGACTTTAGAAAATGCTTTCCTGCAGTGGGACATTCAGTCAGTGTGTGAGAGGTTTGTTTTGGAATCAAGTCTTTTTCAAAGCCTTCAAACGTGTCTCTAATGAAGCTAAAATGACCAAAACACTTTTTAATCCTAATTCTAATCTGCTGAGTTTAGGATCCTGATCATCATCAGGTTTTTCTGATGAAAAGAAATTTAATAGGAACTTAAATCTCGTTCTGTGGTTGTTGTAGTTTTCTCCTGCAGTATCTAACTGGAGTTTAGCTTTTTCAGGGCCTATTTGGATTTTCTCCTGTTTTTTACTGTTTTTTTACTGATTTCCACCAAACTGGGCAGGACACCTGGGCGAGACTTTCACAGGTTGTGCTGGTTAGTTTGGAGAAACTCAATTTCCCAGCAGCCTTTGCAGCTTAATATAGAGGCTGATGGGAATTATAGTTTAACTCTTCTGACTAAAGGAGTTGTTCAACTTTCTGATGGTTTTCTTTCAGTCTGTCAAATCGATACGAACTCTTAACTGTAAATATTTATTCGCAATAATAAATCTTTGAATCTAGACATATCTGTCAGCTGATTTCCTGTGAAACAGGAAGTGAAGTACCTTGGGTCCAATCCTTCAGATCAGCCTCCATCTAGAGACGGAGAGGATGAACTAATCCTAGAGGGAAGTGTTCCTCTGGGTCTCCTGGGGTTTTGGAGCCTTTATTAGATGTTCTCTGGTTCTAACAGCTGACAGCTCAGTCTGCTGCAGACTCTGACCTGACTGGAACATCCAACTGGTTCCAACCATCCAGCTGCTGGTTGGAGGTGAAGCTGAAGAACCTGGAGGTTGTCCTCCATCATTGTTTCATCCACTTGGAGCAATGGACCAGAACCACTGGCCCACAGCATGATGCTGCCACCACAACCTTCCACCTTCATTATGTAGATTACATCACATTTTTCTGTAAAATCATTTAATAAGCTTTCAGTTTCTAAAATATGTAATGCTTACTTTAAATAGATAAGTAAAATAAATAAATTAGTAAGTTTATTTATTTAAATAAATAAAAATGACAAAAATACAGTGAACAGCATTTAGAAAAGAGAGGTCACCAAGGGAGGGGGACAGAAATGCAACACAGAAAGATTTTTATGACAGACAGATTTTAGGTGTACAGGTTACAATGTATGTAGAGGTCCATGAAGAGTCAAACAGGTGGGAGCTTCTTTGCAGAATTACCAGGTCCTGCCAACCCATATAGCACCAAACCTCAATTACCAACCCGAAAAATTAAATAACAATTAATATGGACACTGCAATGTTGGTAGAACAGGAAAGGAAAAATAGGAAAAAGGAGAAAAGATGAAGAAGAGGTGATAAAAGGTTGGCAATGATAAAACCTCTTCAGACTGCTTCCTCACCTGAATAGAGAGATTTTTAAAGAACAGTACAAACAAAGGATATACTATAAGAGATACAATAAAGTTGTCATGATCTTGGCATCATAGTCTGGGGTTTACTCCTCATCCTCATCTGGTTTTCTCCTCCCCAGTCTAATTATCTCTTATCTGATCCACCTGTTTCTTCTGCTACGTATTCCACTGATTTCCAGCCCATGGTGCCAGATTATTCCAGTGTTTCGGTGTGATTAACTCTAGCTCTATTACCTTTGTTCTGATTATCAGATTTTTACCTGTCGTGTGGATCCTGAGTTTTGCTTTGCCCCAGTGTGATCTGTTATTCTGCTCTGTTCTGGACTGATTCCTGGATTCTCTTGGCTTAACGAACCTGGACTGTGCTGTTGACATTGGCTTGGATTCTCCTTCAAGTAACTCATCGGCTCTCTGATCTTCTGGTCTATGAACTTGGCTTTGCTATGATTTCGGATTTGGATATTCCCTTCTGGACACTGCAGCTCCTCAGCATCGGTTGGTATCAGCTCCACTCATCACCCAGAGCTCCGGGGGGCAGTTTCCTTCACGGATTCATTACGTCCCTCTGGGATCGGCCTGAACTCTGAACCAGATCAGTGACTATTGCTTTAGTAGTTATCAGCCCTTTATTCTTAGTCCCTGACCTGAGTTATTGTTTCTACAGAGGATCCAGTTTATCCACTCCAGCTGACGAGCAGCCGCACGTCGTTAGTAAATAAAGACTTTTGAACTCCTTCAGATCTGTCTGTTTGAATATTGGATCCAAGGTTTCGAGCCTTGACAAAAGTAACACCTTGATGCTATTGCTGAAGTATAAGTAGTGTTATTTAATCTGTCATGTATACTGTGGTCCCTGAAGAGATGAATAGATAAGAGGGATGTCAATTTGACTTAAGTCTAGTTCTTTCCATTTTGCTTCATAACCCTTCTCACACCAGTAAATCGTGAATCGCTGTTGTGCTGCTCTGTAATCAATTTCTAAACATGGGAGCGACATTCCCCCTTTATCACTAGTTATCTCTAACTATAAAATTTTATAGCATACCCTTGGTTTCTTATTCTGTCATATAAACCTGGAGATGATCTGGTTTCAGTGGTTAATCTGCTTGGTATAAATTTTTATTGATAAAGATTGAAAAAGAAACAACAGTCGAGGTAAAATTATAATTTTCTAATGATTTCTATTCAATTGTACAAATCAAGCATTAGGGAAGCCCATTTGCCCAGGTTATTTTTAACTTGATTGGTCATAGGACCATAATCTGCTTTGTATATTTTGTTTACATTTTTAGTAATATTAACACCTAAATATTTCACAGTTATTGTTTTCCAATTAAATGTTAACCGATGACTTACATCCTCTTTGGATGAGTGGTTAAAGCACGGGGTCTGAGCTCTTCCAATATTTAATTTATAACCTGAATTATGTCCAAATTGGTGGAGGCAGGACATAAGGTTAGGTATACTGGCATATGGGTCAGATAAGGTCACAAAGACATCATTGTCATATAGACATGATTTGTATTCTCTTCCCTCAAATATGATTCCATTCATTTCTGGGTCTTCCCCATTTTTGAGCAAGTGGCTCTATAAAAATTGCAAAGAGAATTGGGTTCAGAGGCGATCCTTGCTGGCATCCTCGCTACAGACGGATTGTGCCGGAAAGGCCTCCATTTATTTTTACCCAGGCTACTGGTATATTGATTTGAACAATTATGATTGTATTAAAGGCAAACCACTGCAGAACCAGATATAAGTATTCCCATCATACAGAATCAAAGGCTTCACGTTATCCTGTGAATGTCCATTTTTTTAAAATCCTATCTGGTCTGTATCAACAAGTTCGGGGATAATATTTTCTTTTTTTTTTCCTTCCAACAGTGTCCTGTCTGGCAATGTGGCAATAAGAATAATTGTCTTGATGCCAAAAAGAGCCCAAACAGATTTTACTTTCACAAGTGGAGCAGTACGGCAATTGCCATATTGCTCCACTTGTTTCATGCATATAAATAGCTTTATTATAATTATGTAGGGAGTTTTACAGTTTATATAGACACTGCAATGTAAATAGTGCAGAAAAACAGAAGAAAAAGGAAAAGAGAAAAGATGAAATAATGAGGAGATAGAAAAGAGACAATGACAAAACATTTTCAGCCTGCTTCATCACCTGCAACGAGATGTGAAAAGAACAGCACAACCGAAAGACATGGTATGAGATATACAATACTACTGGACTGCTTTAATTTTAAACAACTTGTTGATGTCCCCACACACACTAGGGGGCATACACTGGACCTTGTCATTACAAACTCTGCCCCTCTCACCAACCTGCAAGTGCATGACCTAGGTTTGTCTGATCACAAAGCCATTTCCATGGAACTACCCTCCCCTTCCAGGTCTTCCAAGCCTAAGCGGAATATCTCCTTCAGAAACCTTAAAAACATAAACCAAGAACTCCTGGCAGCAGATTTTCAAGATCTTTCCACACATTTTTCATCAGCTGATGAAGCAGTGGATTACTACAACAGCCATCTGAGCAGCCTCCTGGATCTTCATGCCCCGGTTAAAACAAGAACAGTCACCTTCACCCGCTCAGCACCCTGGATCACAGATGGGCTTCGTAAGATGAAGGCAGCAGGGCGGGTCCTTGAACGCCGTTTCAGGGCCTCCGGCCTCCCTGTCCATAAAATTATTTACCGGGAGCACAAACTAAAACAGTTCCTCAAAGAGGCAAGGTCACAGTTTTACTCAAATGCCATCAGAAACAACCCAGGAAATTCCAAGCAGCTTTTTTCAACGATAAACCACCTTCTCAAACCACAATCCCCCCCACTTACTACAACCACAGAAGACCTGTGCAATAATTTCATGGATTTCTTCAAATCAAAAACTGCCCTTATTCGCTCTGCTCTCTCTGGTCCTCCCACCCACACTGTTCCCCCAACTCATAACGTCTCAAATCCCCTGAACTACTTTCCTGAGGTTTCATCAGAAGAGGTGAAGAACATCATCAGGAAGATGAAATCCTCCACCTGCCCCCTGGACCCTCTCCCAACTTCCCTGGTAAAATCCCATATTACTGTCCTAAGTCCCCTGATCACTGCAGTTATAAATAATTCCTTTAAATCTGGTCATGTTCCCCCTGTCTTAAAAAATGCCGTTATCACACCATTACTTAAAAAACCCACTCTTGATCCGGAAGTACTATCATATCAAAAGTACACGAGAAAGCAGTTGCCACTCACCTTCAGGAACACCTCAAACATAACAACCTCTTTGAAAAATTCCAGTCAGGTTTCCGCTTCACCCACAGCACAGAGACAGCCCTAGTCCGAGTCACAAACGGCCTCCTCATGTTATCCGATGCTGGCTCTTCATCCCTCCTCATCCTCCTCGACCTTTCTGCTGCATTTGATACCGTCGACCATGGCATTCTCCTAAACCGGCTCCACCTCACCGCTGGACTAAATGACACTGCTCTCAGTTGGTTCAGATCATATCTCAACAACTGGACAGAATCCATCTCGCTCCAAATCAAATCCTCACACAGTAACGTGTGGCGTCCCTCAGGGGTCAGTCCTCGGCCCCATCCTCTTCATCCTTTACCTTACCCCCCTTGGTCAAATCATCAGCCACCACAATATCTCATTCCACTGCTATGCTGATGACATACAGCTCTATGTAAATGTCACAGCTGACCCCCACCCTCACAGTCATTCCCAAAACTCACCACCTGTCTGGAGGAGATAAAGGTATGGATGGAGGAAAACTTCCTTCAACTTAATAGCTCCAAAACTGAAGCCATCCTGGTTGGACCTCCTCATCAAACTAATTCATTAACCATAACCAGCATCACTTTTTCTGGTACTGACATTCCGCTTTCATCAACCGTTAGTAATCTTGGTGCAAGAATGGACTTACAACTCACTTTTGAAGTCCACATAAATCAATTATGCAAGACTTCTTTCTACCACCTCCATAACATCTCCAAACTCCGTCCCATTCTCTCCCTCCCAGACGCCGAGAAGCTGGTCCATGCCTTTGTCTCCTCCAGACTGGACTATTGCAACGCACTCCTCATTGGGATCCCTAAAAAGAGTCTGCAGAGGCTTCAGTACATTCAAAACTCTGAAGCCAGGATCCTGATGAGAGTGCGGAAACATGAGCACATTACCCCCATTCTCCATTCACTACACTGGCTTCCCGTCCCCACCAAGATAGAATACAAGGTCTCCCTCCTCACAGATCAATGCATCCATGGACATGCCCCCCCCTACCCTTATCAAGCCACAGAACACGTCCCGCTCCCTTCGCTCTACTCACTCAAACCTGCTCCACATTCCCAGAACCAGACTCAGGACAATGGGAGATAGAGCATTTTGTGCTGCTGTCCCACGTCTGTGGAATTCCCTCCCCGACACCTTGAGGGCTCCTCAGTCCACTGAGTGTTTTAAAAAAGGCCTTAAAACATTTCTTTTTAGCAAACTTTTGGTCCCCCTTAGATGTTTCTTTTTTCTCTTTTAAAACAGCTTTTATTTTTTTATTTTTTTTATTTCTTTTATCTCTATGTATTTCTTTTTAAATGCTTTTTTAAATGCTTTTTTGTTGCACTTTGAGGCCTTTTTGGTGAAAAGTGCATTATAAATTAAATGAATTATTACTCTTCTTATTATTACAATAAATCAACACCTTGAAACTATTGCTGAAGTAGTATTATTAAGTCTGACATGTTCTCTAGTTTACCTGAAGATATGAATGTAGGCTTTCTGTATGGAAGTGAATCTCTGAGTACCTGAAGCCTAGCACCTGTAATTGTTTGTGAGTGTGCCCTTGTGCATGTAAAGTTTATCCATAGAGAAAATGCTCAATAGTCGTGGAGAGCTGAAGAGGCGCACCCCCAGAGCACTGAGTCCAGCGCTGGGAGACCCAAAGCCCCAGATGCCTAAAGGGACCCCAAGAGTGAAGACACCAAGGAGGGGCCAGCCCAAGAAATCAGACCCCCACCAAGGGAGGAGGAGAGACAGCCCCGAGGAAGCCCCACAGCCACCCCAATGCCGGGACCCCGGGGAGCCGCGGGGACAAGTCCGCAGGCTCCGCCGGCAGACGGCCACCCTGAAGTGAATCCGGTCCTGGACCGGATTCACTTCAGGCACGGGATCATTTTAAGAAATTCCCACCCTGCTGTCAGGGAAGAGCTGATGTTAATATTTTAAAAAAATGGGTGCTGTTTGATATTAGAGCTAATAAACGGCAAATCTGAAATTATGATATTACTGCATATTTCCTGTTCTGTGTCTATCCAGGGCTCACATAAGGGATTATGTTTTATCTATTTAGAGATGTATTGTAATCTATTTGCTAAGTAGTAGTTTTGGAAGTTAGGTATAGGGATAATAGGTAGGGATAATATTTTCTTGTCTACTGACAATACTAATATTTTTTTCACTCGAGGTCCTTTTTCATTATAAGTTTGTTTAATATATTTGAGATTAAGTATCACTTTGTCGGTGAGCTTCCAATTTCAACAGAGCTGTCTTTCCATATTGTTGTCTTAGGGTGAGAATCAAAATATAGTTTCAAATATACCCCAAAGTTATCTGACACATCCCTAGTACCAATACTACAATTTAGAACCCTGTATCTGTATGCTTTTAATAGGAAAAAAAAATCCATTCTTGAATAAACGCCATCAGGGTGGGAAAGAAAGGGGAACTCCTCACCCAATGGGTAACCCTCCAGACATCCAGTCTCCTCCACAAATGAAAACGCAAGATATGTCAGTCACTATAAGAACAAATATTTTCCTGGAGGTCTATTTGTGTTAAATAAAGTTGCTTCATTTGAGTCTAGAATTTGACTCAAAAAAAAAAAGTTTGGGTTTTTTTGTCTGTAATTTGTTTGGATACCTGGAAGTCCACAATTTTTGCAATTAATATTGCCACACCCCTAGTGTTTCCACTTTAGTAGGAGGAGTAAAAGTCTTTTTAAACCCCATTGTTTAAGTTTTTTATGATACTCTTTTGTTAAATGGTTCTCTAGCCATATGATAGTTGCTGTTCTCTCTTCATCTTAGCTATGAGCTTTCCTTTTAATTGGATTCTGTAACCCGTGAACATTAATTGCTTATATTGCTGTTGGAGCATACATTTTTAAGTAGATAAATCCCTCTAACTTTCACATCCAAGGTGACCTACACAATAAAACATTTGTAAAAATCAAGAACATGGAACCTGAAACTTAAAAAGCTAGTAGAGGAACGACTTCCAAAACGAAATAACTAATTGAAGAGTCCTGGGTGAAGATAAAGTCCCCATGAGACTGTTTCCATGGGGGGTCTCTCCAGTGCGAACTGACATAGCTCGGGTTGAGTTTAAGCTCAGTGCACAATCTGAGCCTTTAAACCTGCTCCCAAAACTACAGTGATGCGTTATTTATTTTCTTTTTTTTTTGTATTTTTTTCCCCTGTAACATATTTCTTGTTAAAGGAATAGTACACCCAAAACATGATTAGCCTTCATTTTCTACTCAACCCCATGCTGAACAACACTCTGGAGTACTTTTTTGATATCTCAAATGCATCTGGAGATCTGGGAGGCTTCTTGCTGTCTGCTGACATTCAAATAATGGAGGTCTATGGCGCCCGAGGCAGAAAGGTCCATAAAAGTCCACAAAAAACGTGTCAATTTTCCTCCATACTGCTTGTACCGGCGGACGAAGCGGCATGCGGCTCGGGTGGTTGCTGAGGCAAAAACTCAGGGTGTGGGAGGAATTTGGAGAGGCCATGGAGAAAGACTTCTGTACGGCTCCGAAGCGATTCTAGTCCACCATCCTGCATCTCAGGAGGGGGAAGCGGTGCTGCTGACCTCTACTTGGGACGTTGTGGGTCAGTGGGAGGAATACTTCGAAGACCTCCTCAATCCCACCAACATGCCTTCCACAGAGGAAGATGGGCCTGGGGACTCTGGACTGGATGTTGTAGGGTTGTGTTTGCTGGCGCGACTCTGCAACATAGCATGGACATCGGGGGCAGTTCCCCTGGATTGGCAGATTGGCCAATATGTCCCCCCTTCAAATTATCATCTGAAGGGGGGACACATTTAATTACAAAACCGAATTCATACAGCTGTTTTAAACACTTCATACATCCAGCAACGCATCGTCAAAATCCTGTTATCCCCCACCTTCAGTCCATTCTGGGCAGCATTTATAGTTTCCACATCGCACTGTGTGGATGCACGTGCACGACTGGATGCTTTTCTTGGAAATCTCTTAGCTTATGACCTGATTGCGTGCGAGTCAGGCAGTAAGAACCCTGTTTTTTCCAAGATTCGTACGTGACTCCTAGTATGTAGACTCTCTGTTTACATGCTGCATTCTCTGTGTTGTTAAGTGAGCATAAGGTCAGAAACAGGGCTACATAACGCAGTACAACTGCTTCCATATTTGGCAAGCCAGCCAGATATTTATATTCTACAATGGTCCATCGGATAGTTGAACCTCGGATTCAGGAAGAGCAGTGTGGTTTTCGTCCTGGTCGTGGACCAGCTCTACACCCTCAGCAGGGTCCTGGAGGGTGCATGGGAGTTCGCCCAACCAGTCTACATGTGCTTTGTGGACTTGGAGAAGGCATTCAACTGTGTCCCTCGGGGGGCCCTGTGTGGGGTTCTCCGGGAGTACGGGGTGCCGGGCCCTTTGATATGGGCTGTCAGGTCTGGTCCGCATTGCCGGCAGTAAATAGGGCTCGATAGGGCTGCCCCTTGTCACCGATTCTGTTCATTACCTTCATGGACAGATCTTCTAGGCGCAGCCAAGGTGTTGAGGGGATCCGTTTTGGTGGCCTCAGGATTGCATCTCTGCTTTTTACAGATGATGCGGTCCTATTGGCTTCATCAGGTCGTGATCTGCAGCTCTCGCTGGATCGGTTTGCAGCCGAGTGTGAAGCAGCTGGGATGGGGATCAGTGCCTCCAAATCCGAGGCCATGGTCTTGAGCCGTAAAAGGGTAGAGTGCCTTCTCCGGGTCAGGGGGGGTGTCCTGCCCCAAGTGGAGGAGTTTAAGTATCTCGGGATCTTGTTCGGGAATAAGGCAAGAAGGGAGCGAGAGATTGACAGGCGGATTGGTGCAGCGTCTGCCGTGAAGTGGGCGCTGAACCGGTCCGTCGTGGTGAAGAGAGAGCTGAGTCAAAAAGCGAAGCTCTCGATTCACCTGTCGATCTACGTTCCTACCCTCATCTATGGTCATGAACTCTGGGTCATCACCAAAAGAACGAGATTGCAGATACAAGTGGCCGAAAGGGGTTTTCTCCGTAGAGTGGCTGGGCTCTCCCTTAGAGACAGGATGAGAAGCTCGGTCATCTGGGAGAGACTCAGAGTAGAGTCGCTGTTCCTCCACATCGAGAGGAGGCAGTTGAGGTGTCTTGAGCATTTGGTTAGGATGCCTCCTGGACGCCTCCCTGGTGAGGTGTTCCAGGCACGTCCCACAGGGGAGAGGCCCCGGGGAAGACCCAGGACACACTGGAGAGACTATGTTTCTCGGCTGGCCTGGGAACGCCTTGGGGTTCCTCCTGAGGGGCTAGAAGAAGTGGCTGGGGAAAGGGAGGTCTGGGCCTCCCTTCTTAAGCTGCTGCCCCTGCGACCCGACCCAGGATAAGCAGAGGAAGCTAGATGGATGGACTTGTTAGTCCACCTGCTGGATGAGATCACTGTGATTGCTTATCTTACTGCATTATTTTTACCAAGCGGCGCTTAACTTGGAGAAGCGGCTGCGTCTCCCGCCTCATGGCGAAATCCACTGAGTTTTTTCTATGCTCTCTCTCCATGTGAATCGGAGCTGCGTCGTTTGGCCTCCACCATCACCCAGCACAGTTTCTCCAGTTTCTCCAATGGCTCTGTCGAGGGCGAACCATTGTTGCTGTGACAATCAGGAGCAAGACCCCTCTTCTGCAGGTCATGACATCATGGCATCCGTTGCGCTGCTATACGTGATTGGGCCACCGTCAAAAAACACACAGAGCTTTGTTGGCTGGGGGGTTTGGAAGTGGAGACCTTTTTCTTTCAGAAATTTTCTGATAGGGGTGTAAGCTTTCCTCATCTTTTGGGTCTCTGTTGGATAGCCTGGTGGAAATAAACCAGCTGCTGGATGAGGTGTATCTCTCTTTTCTTCCACGTGGCAAAAACACCAAATCTCTGGTTCTGAATGCCAGAAAGGAGATCACTACAGAGCCGGGGCTTGCTTTCTGCGGTGGTTTTGGACCCAGAGCCTGGTTGTGGCATTGTATAGCTAGATTGATATCCTGGAATGACAGCTCTGCCTTAATGAAACCATCCATAAACTTCAAAGAATTGTCTCCCTCTGTATCCCCCGGAATCCCGTACACACAGATGTTGTTTCTACATGAGCACGCTTCTAAATCAGTCAGTTTGGCTTGAATTTTATCCTGGTTGTTTATAGTTTGAAACAGCACCTCTTTCACCGCTGCGGTCCACTCCTCCATTACTGCCACATGTTTTAACGACTCCCCTGCTCTCTTTTGCTTCTCTTTTATGTCCGACACATTTTGTTTAGTCCTCCATTAATATTTTTTTTTAAAACGTCTTAAATCTCTCTTCATGTCGGCGGAGAAGTTGTCATGAAAGCAGCTCAGCCCTGCCTTCATGTCTGCCCAGATAGCCACGATCTCTTTGTGGATTGCTCCGAAGCTAACCTGAAGCCCTTCCCTAGCCATGTGCTGGTCATATTGGCCTTCGTCAAATAGTGTTGTAAAAGTTCTCTCATCTGGTTCTTGTGTTTGTTTTTTTTTACCTCTGTGAGGTGATCAGCGCTGATGCCAAACGACGCCGGGGAGAAGCTGTGTCCAGTAAGGGAGATCCAAGCCGAGGTCATAGCGGGTCCAAGTTTGTTAACCAGATGATCAGAGAGCCGATGAGATACCGATGAGGGAATCCAAGCCATGGTCAGGAAAACAGGTTCGGTAAGCCAGTTGCATCCAGTAAACAGTCCAGAACTGGTCAGACCAACAGAGCTGACAGGGGCAAAGCAAAACTCGGGATCCACAAGACAGAAACAGGTCACTAACAGAATAATAATAATGATTGTCTAATGCTGGAGTTACTCACACCAAACAGCTAGAATAATCTGGCACTGGTGGCTTGAAAACAAACAGCATATATAGGGGCTGAAACCAGGTGGAAAGGATAAACAATAATGAGAAAACATGCAGAGTAATATAGTGGCAGTTTTATTGTCTTATATCAGAAATCAGAATCAGAATGTATCCTACAACATGGCCCTATACTTACTTAGCAACAAAACAGTACATCTTGAAGTTCAAGTATGAGTCTTAGCAATAAATAAAGTCTCTAATGCTGTAGAATATAAATATCTGGCTGGCTTGCCAAACATGGAAGCAGTTGTACTGCTTTATGTAGTCCTGTTTCTGACCTTATGCCCACTTAGCAACACAGAGATTGCAACATGTAAACAGGGTTTTTACAGGCTGGAAGTCACGTACAAATCTTGCAAATAACAGGATGTTTACAAGCTGGAAGTCACAAGTCTTGGCAAAAATAGGGTCACAGGACAAGAACTTCCAGAAAGTTCTTCAGAGCGTCCAGTCGTGCGCGTGCATTCACACAGTGCAACGTGGAGCCTATAAAAGGCCGCCCACAATGGATTGAAGGGGGGGAATTACCCGAGACGAGACGATGCATTGCTGAATGTATGAAGTGTTTAAGACAGCTGTATGAATTTGGTTTTGTAAATAAATGTTCCCCCCTCCGGGTGATGACGGAATAATGTGAATCGTCGGCCTTCTTTCTGTCATAAGAGAATTCTACCAATGAGCTTCCACAGTAAATAGATGTACTTTATTTATCCCAAGCTGGGAAATTGCAGAACAGGTGGGTGGAATAAGCAATCAAGCGGGCCACCAGTGCCATGACCATGACAGAACCCCCCCTCAAGGGCGGATTCCAGTCGCCCCAACAGGTTGATCGGGGTGATTTCTGTGGAAATCCCTGATCAGCTCTTTGTCCAAGATGAAACGGGCCGGGACCCAAGACCGCTCCTCAGGCCCGTAACCCTCCCAATTAAACAGGTATTGGAGTACCCTGCCCCTCGGTCTGGACCTTAAGAGGCGGTTGACAGTGTAGGCTGGGCCCCCATCAATAAGACGGATGGGAGGGGGCAACCTAGAGGTGGGCACAAACCTGGATGTTACAAAAGGTTTAATTGGGGACACATGAAACGTGGGGTGTATACGTAATGAAAGAGGAAGGTGGAGGCGGACGGCTACCGGGTTCATCACCTTGGAGATTTTATCGGGAGAGAAAGGCCCGATAAAACGGGGAGCCAGCTTTTTACTGTCCACTTTCAATCGCAGGTCCTTTGAGGACAGCCAAACCCTTTGACCCACTAGGTAAGTGGCCGTGGGAACTCTCCAGCGGTTGGCAGCCCTGGCCTGGCTCACCAGGAATTTAGTGATGGCCCTTCTAGCCCTTCTCCAGACCCGCTGGCACCTGAGGGCCGAAAGACGGGCTGAGGGAACCTTAGATTCCTTTTCCTGAATGGTGAACACCAGTGGAAGGAAACCAAAAAAAACGAAAAAAGGAGACAACCCAGTGGTGCTGGAGGGAGTGGAGTTAATAGCATTTTCAACCCACGGGAGCTGGCTGGCCCACTTAGTGGGATCAGCCTCACAGAGGATGCAGATCTTTGTCTCTATCTCCTGGTTGACCCTCTCTGTCTGACCGTCAGTTTGGGGGTGAAAACCTGAAGACAGACTGACTGTGATCCCCAACAGTGAACAGAACTCTCTCCAAAAACAGGATACAAATTGGGAACCTCTGTCGGAAACTATATCCGTGGGGAGGCCATGTAGCCGATATACCTCACGGATAAGAACCTCCCCCATTTCCCTAGCTGAAGGAAGTTTAGGGAAAGGAACCGGATGAATCATTTTAGAAAACCTGTCAATGACAGTGAGGATGACAGTGTTACCTTCTGAGCATGGTAATCCCGTAATGAAATCCATAGATATGTGGGACCAAGGCCAGGACGGGATAGGCAGAGGCCGGAGGAAGCCAGAGGGAGGTCTCTTGGAAGACTTGGATTGCTTGCAAATGGGGCAGGCTGCCACAAATTCTCGAACATCTGCAGACAGAAAAGGCCACCAAAACTGAGACCGGACTACATTGATAGTTTTGGATATACCTGGATGACAGAACAGACGGGAAGCGTGGCAAAACTTTAACACCTTCTTCCTGAGGGCGTCTGGGACGAACAAATGGTCACTAGGACAGTCAGTGGGTGAAGGTTTGTTGAGAAGGGCCTGCCTGACCTCCTTCTCAGTGTCAACCATAGTAACAGAGAACCTTACTGTTTCAGGCAAGACATATTCGCCAACAGTGTAATTACATAAGCCATCATGGCTCGATCTGACGGAAACGCGGAGGGCTGCAGCTCGAAGTGAATTTCCCACTGTGTTAAAAAGGCTCTGCACTGCTCCGGATCACCCCTGTACAGCTCTGGAGCAGACAGACGAGGTTCATGGAAGGCTGAGAAAGTGGGCGGGGCCGTGGACACGGGTGCGGCTGTATGGGAGGGATCAGATGCGAGAATCTCAGTCACCCCGGATTCAAGCTGAGAAATCTTTTGATCGACGCCCTTGCGCCAAGATCTGTCTGTCGATGGATCCATAGTGGCCAGATTATTCTGTCAGGGACCAGAAACCAAGGGCCCAATATTCAACAGACAGATCTGGATGATTGCCAGAAGACTTTATTAAAAAAACGGCGTGCATCAGCGCATCAGCTGGAGCGGATAAGCCGGATACTCTGGTTCACAGTTCAGTCCAATCCCTAAAGGATGAGAGGAATCCGCAAAGGTGATTGTCATCCGCTTGCGGCGGGCGCGGCCCCCGGAGAACCGTGAGGTGAGCAGCCCTGATGCCAAGCGACGCCGGGGAGAAGCTGTGTCCAGTAAGGGAGATCCAAGCCGAGGTCGTAGCGGGTCTAAGTTCGTTAACCAGATGATCAGAGAGCCGATGAGATACCGATGAGGGAATCCAAGCCATGGTCAGGAAATAAGTCCAGGTTCGGTAAGCCAGTTGCATCCAATAAACAGTCCAGAACTGGTCAGACCAACAGAGCTGACAGGGGCAAAGCAAAACTCAGGATCCACAAGACAGAAACAGGTCACTAACAGAATAATAATAATAATTGTCTAACGCTGGAGTTACTCACACCAAACAGCTAGAATAATCTGGCACTGGTGGCTTGAAAACAAACAGTACATATTGGGGCTGAAACCAGGTGGAAAGGATAAACAATAATGATAAAACAGGCAGAGTAAAACAGGTGGGTGGAATAAGCAATCAGGCCAGCCACTAGTGCCAGGACAATGACATGATCTGCAGAATCAAGAAGAAACCCTGGAGAACCCAGCTAACAAGATGAAATAGGATAAAAGATCTCCAACAGAAATACATCAGACTTGGATCTGAAGAAGTTCAGGATCAGGTGAGAACCAAAGTCACTCCCCTCTATCTGTCTAGAAATGATTAAGCTGAACGGAAGTTGAACGGAACTGCAAACAACATATTTGTTGGTTTTTTAACATCCACTTATTTTCCTGTTTAACTCTGATGACGAAGGTTTTATTTGATCAACTAGAAAACATCAAATTACCCTGGAATCTGTAGATGCTGAAAAGAGTCTTGGGTGTTGGTAGAATCAGAGACCTGAGAATGAAGATCTTTCTTTGAATGTCCAATTGACAGCAGGAAGCTGCAGGTTAATCATTGAAAATGTTTAGGTCATAAAGTTATATCAGCTGATCTTTGATCTGTAAGCTGAACATTAAGTTTGCTTTCAGAGTAAAGACAGCTTTTATACTCAGAGGACCGACAGCAGAGAAGTCAAGGAGTTTGTCTTCTTTTTCAAAGACAAGGCAACAGAGAGCTGTAAAGGGAAAGAGTTTGTGGTAAGACACTGAGTTGCTCTTTGTTTCTTGATATTTTCAAGCTGACTTTTATTCTAATGTGAAGATACAAGTCTGTTCCTAAAATACTATAGAGGATCAAGCTGTTAGTGAGTGTTGAGGAATTGTAGTTTGTTTCAAACATAAACTAAATTCCACTCAACACTCCCCCTTTGAGTTTAGGAAAACTTTTAAGTTATCTGTTTCACAAAGAGAGGTCACTCAACTGCTGTCCCTGTTACTGTAGAAATATTCTCCCTAAATGTAACCCAGTGAGGATCAGGTTTTTTTTCAATAAACTGTCTTCTTTTCCACCCTTCTTAAAGCAAATCAGGTCATTTCATTTCCTGATTAAGTCAGGAACGTCCTGTCAGTTCTGTGCACACTATAAGAAAATTATTTACTTGGGCTGACACAGAATCAATGAAGCAGAATTGAAGCAGTAAACCATTTCCCCCCAGTAATGTCATCTTGGTTGCAATGTGGTTACAACAGAATATGGCAGGCTGCTTTGATTTTTTGGCTAATAATGAAAATTTTGGAAATTCAAAATAACATTCTTCATATCTAAAATAAACATTCTGATGTCTAAAAAATACATTTCCTGTTGTTGCTTGTCTATGCTTTTTATCATTTTGACAAGGAAGAAATGTATTTCAGATATCAGAAATACATATTCAGTCAAGCTGATAAATGTGTAAAGTTTTGTAGGCATCTGAAACCTAATTCTTGGCAAAAAAGTTAGTTTTTTTTACATTCTGAAATTAATTTTCTGCTGGCAAAAATGTTATATAGGGAACCAATCACTACAGTTCAGATTAGAAATGTGACTTTGCCCAGGAAGAATCTTAACAAAGTGATATACCAATGGAAAGTACTTTTTTGTGTGCGGTTCTGTCATTAGCACATCTGTCCCAGAGCTAGCTGATCGCCCAACAGAAAAAGATAGAGGGGATAAGACCTAAGGGGAGAGAGAGAGAGAAATAGAGACAGGAAACAGTGCACGAACAGAGAGAAAAAAAAAAGCAAAAACAGACCATGCATGAGGTTACATAGCAACTCCTGAAAGTCTGCATCCACACCTGTACGAGATGAAAGGAACACAAGACAGAGAGCATAACAGCAAAAAGAAGACAGCAAACAACAAAAGTAAACATTAAAAAAGGCTTCAAAAGCAGAAGGTATATTATAGATATCCACATGTGTTGAAGTCAACTCCTATGGTAATTACACGTTATTATTCAGGGTGGTATATATCTGTAACTGCAGCTTAGTATTTTCCATTAGTGTGTGTCCGTGAACACCTGCAACCGAACTCCCATGGTATTAATGCAGAGGGCATGCTCGTGTATAAAGCATTTACAAAGCTTCTTCAGAATGAAAGTGTGCATAATAGCAGATGTGAGCTCCAGATATCTAGAGGCACCCCAGATTACTGGGAGAAGGAGAAAAGACATAGGGATAACCGCACCAACAAGAGAAGGGTAGATGAGAGCACCTAGAGCCTGCCGAGGAGCTAAACCCAAAAGGTCCCCAACTCGACCATGAACTATGGTGCTGGTGTCCTACGGGGCTGCGACAGCATACCCATAGGCTCCCCCGGTGGCCGGTCACCCCAAGGTGGATTCAAATGAGAGCGCCGAGGTTCGAGGTATGGGGCGCACCACCCCCCAGTGGGGACCCACAGGGCCAGGAGGTCCAGCGCCCACTGAAATACCCATCAGTAGAGAACCGTCAGTGCGCCAGCAGACAGAGACACTTCTCACTGGCGGGGAGCGTAGAAAGAGGAGGGCTTTTAATAAATGTCACAAGGACTTGCCACTACAGAATTCATATAAACTTAGGCTTTACCTCAGGCAGCAATCTTTTCCTATGTCATCTCCTAGTCGTTTGCAGCTGTGACACTGTTGCTCTTTCTTTTTAAAACAAGTTATTCTTGTGTAAAATAGGTATATTTCCTCTTGCCTTTTGTCATGGTAACTCTCAGAATTAGGGCTGCACTGCTTTTCAAATTAACTAGCTCAAATCAGTCATTTTGAAACCAAAAACTCAAGATTTTCCAACATCAGGTTCTAGCTATACACTATCAAGGTCCTGGTGCTGGACTCTCATATCGGACACCAGCTGGTCCTTAACTGGTTTTATGGTAGATCAGAGTTAATGGCACTATTTACGCTACCCTCTGAAAACCGATCTGTGCCGAACTTGGATAAGTTAACTATGCCAAGGTTGGTTCCTGGACCATTTGCATACCACGCTAGCACGGTTCCTTGCCTGCTAGTAGTGATCTATGGTATTAATGCTCTCTAGAGGGAAACAAGCAAACCAACATGGTGGCGCCTGTAACATTCAGGAAGTTTGTGGAGAGTCAGGCGAAAGAGGAGGCATTTGGTCAATTTACTTCACAGGGTCAGATTTTGGGAAGTGGATACAACAAACAATAGTCCAATCAGGGCTTCCATAGCGACGGCAGGAAATAGCGATGGACCTTGAGGGTGATCACACTGCTAAGCAGTGGAAATCGTATGGCACGGTAGGGAAGCTTGTACTTTTATGAATGTCATGATTATAGAGGCTGAAAAGAGATGACGCGGTCTGCTCATGTGCTCTTTGTTATCAGAGAACCGAGCCAGAACTGAACTGTGTCCTACTGATCTGAACTAGTATAGTACCATGTTTGTGCGGTTCAGTTTTATCTGTCACAGTCCGGTTCGGTTGTGCTCACCATTTACACTCAACAGTTATCTCGGTTACCATGCTCAGATCGATCTCAGCACTGTTTTAAAACGGCCTGTTGGTAAAAGTGGAATTATGCTGACTTACCAGTCACATACTGCAGAAGAATTTGCATGAAGAAAATTTAACAGAGAGCAGTGAGCTGATTTTTGTTACAATTCTTGACCAGAGTAACAGTGATAAGTGTTTCCTCTTCAGATGAAGGTAGAAGGTGTGTGGGCTGATGTGAAGTGAGCAGCATGGATCAGTGTGAGGACAGAGAGGACAGAGTCCCTCCCTCTAAAACCACTCTGTGTGGAGAACATGAGGACCAGAGCAAAGCTCAGAGGTCAGATCACCATCTCTAACCGTCCAGGACTCTTCTCCATGTCAGAGCTCAGCATCAACATCAACAAACCATCTTTATTCACAGGAAACCAGCACAACCACAACCTGGACCAGAACCTGGACCAGAACCAGAACCTGGACCAGAACCCAGCTGTGTGTCATTAAAGGGAAACAAATCAAAGGATGACTTTACTGATTTTAAATCACATCAACCTCTAGCAGCAACCTGGTGAGCTGTTTCTAAATGTTCCACTAATCAGTTTAACTTCATTCCAACATATTAATGTGAACACAACTCTTTCTCACATGTCTGTGTTCACATGTGAAGCAGTGAGTGATGGAGGCTAAATAATGGAAATAATCAAAGGATTGTTTTATTGTGATGATATGAAATGATCTTGTTAGATGATATTGGAGCTAAAATCAGTTGTTCTTCATCCAGTTGAATCTTTCTGGATCACCTTGTGTCACATTAGTGAACCAGAGTTGGTGCTTCTGCAGAGCTTAAGGTGATGCACATGTAGGCAAGTCATGATGCTGATTCAACTATTAGATAGAAAAAAAAATCATCCAAATGCTGGTGAAGATTCTCAGTCATATAGGTCATAATCATTTCAAAAAATGTGAAAAAACAACCCACTGGATTTTGACTCCACGTTAGAAGACATATCGCTTCCAATCCAGGAAGCTTTATTAATTCAAATTGTCAGGAATAGCGTTGCGTTTGAGGTTTTATACACTAGCCCAACAAAGCCTTGTTTTTTTTTAAACATGCTAAATGAAATGGACCAACGGGTCCACTTTTTTGTAAGGGGGGGGTCGTTTAGCTTCTTTAGCCTGCAATGTGCCATACCCATCTAAGTGTCTAAAAGGGTGGTCATTAAGGGGAAGTGTTAGCCTGGCTGAATAGACGAGTTCTTCTGTTCTCCTGTAAAGGGGTTTGGGGCTGCGATCATAGCGGGAAGGAATCCACTCAATTGCTGCATTGTAGGTTATTGAAAGATGAGATCTGAGTCCACCCCCTCTGTTTAAGAAAATTTATCTTTCTCAACATATATAGTTTCCTTCACGCTTCTGTCAATTCACCTATTTTCTTTTTCCAAAATGTGAACATTCTGGTCCTTAAACGAATGTCCTTTGTCCAAAATGTAGATGCACAGCAGTCTTGTCCAGAGGAGGTCACTTTTCTGTGCTTGCCATGTGTCTGTGGAGAGGTTGTTTGGTTTGTGCAATATAAAGATCAGAGCATTCCTCACTGCACAGAACTGCAGACACCACTCCGCTCATATTTGGTCTGAAGGTTTTGTCCTTAGGATATACTAGTCTTTCTTTAAGGGTCTTGTTAGGTTTGAAATGTACTGGGATTTTGTGTGTTTGGAGACAAACTCATGAATTTTTCAGAGACTCCAGCAGCATATGGGATGGCAATGTTTTTGTGCTTAATCTTCTCACCGTTATGTTCTGCTGCATGTCTTTTGGATTTCCTTGCAGATTTGAAAAATGCCCAGTTTGGGTAGCAACAGGTTTGAAGAGAACCTTTGATGTGTTTCTGTTCTTTGTGCTTCCCTTCTGTTTTAGTAGGGACATTCTCAACCCGGTGTTGTAATTTATAAGATAAAAATATTTAGAAAACCATCTTAATAAAAATGAACTGGTGCTTTTTTAAATTTCTCCCCTTTGCTGCTCCTCCTGTCTCTGCATCGCTTTCTTCTTCGTGAGGTTTTTTTCATTGGTTGGAAAACAACTAATGGTGAATTACTGACAATAAGTTAGAACTAAATGATTGGATTATATGCATTTTATTTATTTGCTTCTTTCTAAAAAAGATAATACTCTTAAAATTCGCACGTTTTCCCTTCCAGCTATCTCTCTGCACTGCTCTGACAGAAAAACAAAAAGCAATCGCAGGGATTCTGAATCTCCTACAGCTGGATGATATGATTTACAAATTGGGTTATGTCATCTAGTCCCTTATAGCACCTTTTTGGATAGCAAACAGCAGCCTTTCTTGCTGGGGAGTTAGCAACACTTACGAAGAAAAGAGAGGCGCAGAGAGGAGAATCTATATTGAAGAAAAATTCTAAAACTTGTAATTAAATGAAATGGTTTGCAAGTTGCAGGATTTACCCTTTGTTTCAGTTGTTCATGAGACAAGAGATTTATTCTTATTTCTCAAGAGTGCTTAGTTCAGAAATGCTTTGATGGTCCCTAAAAGAACCATCGCCGGTAAGAAGAGGGCGTTACAGAGAACGGCTGGCCGAAGTCTGAGCTCCCTAATCGGATCGATAAGGCAAAAGATGGCACTAGCTTGGTAGAGCTCAAATATCAAGCTCTAATTAACTTCCCTGCAGCAATTAATGACAGATTTCTGAAGCAGTCTTAGAGTTCACAAAGTTCTTCTTCTCCGCACATCACATACTGCCGAGTTCTTTCTATATTGTGGCATTTTGAAACAACTTTGTCAAGAAGAGCCAGCACCATTTTAGCCTCGCAAAATTATGCCAGCAACTGTTAGGGCACCTCAGTGACACACTAGGGGGATATTTCATAATTTTTATATAAAAAAATATAGTTTTGACTTGTCCAAATAAACTGAAATATGATTATAATTCCGGATATGTGACACATCAGATCAGACGTAATTTGAGATATCTCAAAAGGCATTTTGATCCTCCAAAATGTGATTAAAGATATCTTGAACTGTTAGTTTCCCTAGACATAATATCATTTAGGAAATCTTAAAAACATTAGGGGTAGTCAAAATTTAATAATTAATCTTTTTTCATTCTATAAAGATTTCTGTATCACTATAATGGGTCTTTTGATTGTCTTCTCAATTCAGAGGGCCACATGCCTGTCTTTAGCTAGAACCCCAATTTTCCTAAATCCAGCCTTGGTTTACAGTGAAACCAGAAATATTTGGATCCATCCCGTGGGACACTTTAGAATTCTGTGCTTCACTGTTTAACTTTAAATACATTGGACTAAGACTGAATTCAGGATTTATCCTCTAGGATCCAACAGAACCTCAAAGGAGAACCAGAACCCAGTTGTGTTTCCTTAAAGAGCAACAGGTCGAAGGATTTTGGTATTGAGTTTAATAAAGGCAAACCTTCAGCTGCAATGAGGTGAGCTCTGTCTAAATATTTTAATTGTATGTACCTGAATGGACTTTGAAATGTTCCGATTACACATTTGTGTTCATAATAGTGAAACTGTTTGCTTTGCTAGATATTTTTCAACTAATTCAGTCTCCTGTGACTTCAGGGTAAACGTTGTTGGAGGTGTTTCTAAGTATCTGTAGTTCACTTTTTGGCCCAGCAGGGATCAGTCTGATTTCAGATGAATCCATAATTCAGGTGTGTTGGGATCTGGAGGTCTGTCCACCTTTCTCCAGCAGAGGGGGTTCTAGGTCTCCTGGGGCTGAAGCTGACCCCCACACCTGCGGCTCATGAGCTCATCAGAGAGACAAGCATTTAAGGAGGGGCAGAGCTACAATCCGAGGCCAGAGTGTTTGCCAGTTATCGTTAGCGAACCTGAGCCAACCTGCCTGTCTGAATCTCCGACTCCCCTGAAGCCTGAACCTAATCTGCTTTTTGTCCTCTCTGCTTCTCAGGAAGAACCTGCCTGGAAACCTGAAGATCTGGAAGGGTTTCTCAAGCGTGAAACCAAGCTGTCTGTTCTCAGAAGAACCCTGGAAATTCAACTCAGTCTGAAACCTGCCTGCCCGCTCTCAGCAAGAGCTGAGAGAGAAGCTCTGAACCTGCTCAGTAAGATTATCTGCTCTGCCCTGCCTCTGCCTGCCTTCAGCCTCTGGACCCTCCTGGTTCCCCCCTTCTACCGCTCTGCTCATCTCTGATCAGGTATAGACCTGCTAGTTCACTGAAAGCCTGCTAACCAATCTGTCCCTCTCTGCAGTAAAAACCAGTCGTGACCAGACCCGGACCCAGTTATGCCAGAAATCATTGTTCATTATTGTGATTCACATTCAATAAACTTTGTGAACTTTTTCCCAGCCTCTGAGTGTTCTGCATGTGGGTTAGATCCCTGAAAGCCAACATAACAGAACACTCTGGCCAACAAGCTAACCCAGCAGACACACTCCGGAGGGTTTTGGACCAGCAAGGAGCACTCATCCAAGGCCATGACACCGCTCTCCGTGAGTTTAATGTCCGACTTGATCAAACCAACCAAACTTTGCAGGAGTTTGCCGGCTATCTCCGTGAAGCTACTCCCAGAGCGGAGCCAGCTCAACTTCAGGTTCCGGAGGCTAATTCCGCCCCTCACTTCCAGGAGAAATTCTCTGGCTTACCAAGTAAGTGCAAAGGATTTCTTTTTCAATGTAAGCTGATTCTTGAACACTCTCCTGCCAGTTTTCCCAACGACAAGAGAAAAATAGCCTTTATCATATCTCAGTTATCTGGAAGAGCCCTTGATTGGGCAGAGGGTCGATTTCTGTCAGAATCCAGTTTTTCCTGCACATTTGAGGAATTCTTAAAGGAATTCTCGCTAGTTTTTAACCATGACTCGGACCAATGTACTGAATCACGTGGTTTATTAGACCTCAAACAAGGAAATAGGTCTGTAGCCGATTTTTCGATTGACTTCTGGGTCAGGGCTGCTGCTTCCGGATGGAATGAACCCACGCTTAAAAGCGCTTATTTCAAGGCTCTAGATGAAACGATAAAGGATGAACTGGCTACTATAGACGAACCAGTGACCTTGGAGGATCTAATAAGATTATCTATTCTTCTGGATAATAGGCTGCGAGCCAGACAAAGATCTAAAGTAAGAACTCACGTTTGTTCTGCATCTGTCCCCGCAAAAACCTTTAATACTACGTCTGTTTGTTCCTTGTCCTCTGAACCTGACTCCAGATCTAGGAGCCGAAATCAGCCTGCTTCTGCTTTTCCTTGTAAAACTCATCATGTCTCTCCACCCACAGAGGTTTCTGAAGTCGAGCCCATGCAAATCAGTCACACCAGACTCTCGACAGAAGAGAGACAAAGGAGAGTTAAGGGGAACCTGTGCATGTACTGTGGAGAACCCAGCCACTTCGTTTCAACCTGCCCAGCTAAGGTAAAAGCCGGGGTCCGCCAGAGGATATTAGGAGTCTAGCGGACCATCTGCAGTCTGAAAAATCTCCTCATCTGCTGTTACCTGCTACTCTTTTTACCTCGGATCAATCTCTCACTTTATCCGCCTTCATTGACTGTGGTTGTGAGAGAAACTTAATTGACTCTAACCTGGTTCAACAACTTAACATCAAGATCACTCAGTTGAAGAGTCCTCTCAGAGTTTCAGCCCTTGATGGGAAGAGATTACCTCAAGTAACTCATCAGACTCAGCCACTTGAACTGCTGATCTCATGTAACCACAGAGAGACAGTTTCCTTTTTTTTTTCCATCTGCCTGTCCTCCTCTAGTTCTAGGGTATGAGTGGCTGGAGCGTCACAACCCACACATCAATTGGGCTAAGAAACACATTGAGTCCTGGTCTGCCTCCTGCCATGTCTCATGTCTCCGCTCTGCAGCTCCTTCTATTCACTCCCCAGCCAGTCATCAGGAAGCTGATCCACCTGATTTATCCAATGTACCTCCTGACTACCATGATCTAGCGCCCGTCTTCAGTAAGGTCAGTGCTTTGTCACTTCCTCCTCACAGACCATACGATTGTGCCATTGACCTTTTACCTGGGGCTCCACTTCCCAGTAGTCGACTCTTTAATATCTCCAAGCCTGAAAGAGAAACCATGGAGAAGTATATTAATGAGTCTTTAGCCGCCGGTATTATTCAGCCCTCCTCATCTCCTCTCGGTGCCGGTTTTTTATTCGTAGGCAAGAAGGATGGATCTCTCTAGCCCTGTATTGATTATAGAGGACTCAACCAAATAACCATTAAGAATAAATACCCCCTGCCTCTGCTCGCATCCGCCTTTGAACCTGTTCAAGGGGCCACTGTTTTCACAAAATTTAATCTAAGAAATGCCTACCATCTCCTCAGAATCAGAGAGGGAGATGAGTGGAAGACGGCTTTTAAATCTCCTCTAGGCCAGTTCGTGTACCTGGTTATGCCCTTTGGTCTGACTAACGCTCCTACCTGTTTTCAAGCCCTGGTTAACGATGTTTTGAGAGATTTCCCCAACATTTTTGTCTTCGTCTACATTGACGATATCCTGATTTACTCCAAGAATCTGTCTGATCATAAGAAACATGTTTGTTTGGTTCTCCAAAGGCTTCTGGAAAATAAGCTCTTTGTCAAGGCTGAAAAATGTGAGTTTCACCAACCCTCTGTTACCTTCCTAGGATTCGTGCTTGAGGGCGGGCAGGTGAAGCCATCCGAAAACAAGATTAAGGTGGTTTTGGACTGGCCTACCCCCGAGAACCGCAAGCGGCTACAGAGGTTTTTGGGCTTTGCTAATTTTTACAGACGTTTCATCAGGAATCACAGCCAGACAGCTCAGCCTCTCACTGCCCTGACATCCGTCAAGAGAACGTTTCACTGGTCTGAAGAGGCTGACACCGCATTTAAAAAGCTAAAGGCTTTTTTTTCCAGCGCACCCATTCTCATCCAATCTGATCCCTCCAAACAATTTATCCTGGAGGTGGATGCATCTGATTCTGGAGTGGGAGCAGTTTTATCACAACTATCGGACTCTGATCATAAAACTAACCCATGCACCTTTTTCTCCGGCAGACTCTCTCCAGCTGAACAAAATTATGATGTCGGTGACAGGGAACTTCTGGCAATCAAACTCGCACTGGAAGAGTGGCGGCATTGGCTAGAGGGCGCAGAACATCCTGTATTGGTATGGACCGACCACAAGAATCTGTCATACATACAATCAGCTAAAAGATCAAATCCCTGTCAGTCCCGTTGGTCTCTGTTCTTCTCCCGCTTCAATCTGAATTCCTGAGAATCTGATCTGGTTCAAAGAATGTCAAACCTGATTCTCTCTCTCGCCTGTACTCATCTGACAAGCCCGAAACTCCTGAATCCGTCCTACCTGCCAGCTGTACGGTGGCAGCCGTTTCCTGGGAGATCACCGACCTGATTAAAGAAGGCCAAGCTTCAGAACTTGACCCTGGAAATGGACCGCCCAATCGGACGTATGTACCTACCTCCATCAGATCTCGTCTGATTCACTGGATGCATTCTGCCAAGTTTTCTGCCCATCCTGGTGTGAGCAGAACTATTGCCCTAATTACTCGTCATTTCTGGTGGCCGTCCCATCATAGAGACGTAAAGGAATACGTTCTAGCATGTCCAGTTTGTGCTAGAAACAAACCTTCTCATCAGCCTCTATCAGGTCTTCTGCATCCGTTGCCTGTTCCTTCTCGTTCCTGGTCCCACCTTGCTTTGGATTTTGTTACCGGCCTGCCAATCTCAAAGGGTATGACAACTATCCTCACCATTATAGATCGCTTCTCTAAAACATGCCATCTTGTCCCTCTCAGGAAGCTCCCGACAGCCTTCCAAACGGCTCAACTGTTGGTCAAACATGTTTTCAGACTCCATGGCATCCCCCAGGAAATCCTTTCTGATAGAGGTCCTCAGTTCACCTCTCAGGTATGGAAACACTTCTGCTAAACTCTGAACACCAAAGTGTCGTTGTCTTCAGGTTATCATCCTCAGTCCAATGGGCAGACTGAACGTATGAACCAGGAAATGGAATCCACCCTTCGCTGTCTGACGACCACCAATCCTACCGACTGGAGTCAGTTCCTCCCCTGGGTTGAGTACGCTCACGACACTCAAATTTCATCCGCTACTGGTCTGTCTCCGTTTCAAGTCTCCCTAGGCTATCAACCACCCCTGTTTCCTGAAGATGAATGAGAAATCTCCGTACCCTCCATTCACCATCACATTTGCCGCTGCCAGAGGCTCTGGAAAGAGACCATTTCAGCACTAAACCGAACATCGGCTCAGAATAGGAAATACTCCGATCGCATGCGATGTCCAGCTCCCATCTATTCACCCGGTCAACAGGTCTGGTTATCAACTCGTGACATTCCACTCAGATCCATGTCCCGTAAACTCTCCCCTAGGTTCATCAATCCCTACAAGATTGCATCCATCATCAACCCATCTGCCGTCCGCCTGCATCTGCCACCCTCACTCCGTATCCACCCGACCTTCCATGTATCCCATGTCAAGCCCGTTCTCACCAGTCCTTTCTCACCCATATAGACCTGCTAACACCCAACCTGCTAGTTCACTGAAAGCCTGCTAACCAATCTGTCCCTCTCTGCAGTGAAAACCAGTCGTGACCAGACCCAGACCCAGTTATCCCAGAAATTGTTGTTAATTATAGTGATTCACATTCAATAAACTTTGTGAACTTTTTCCCTGCCTCTGAGTATTCTGCATGTGGGTTAGATCCCGGAAAGCCAACATGACAAGGTGAACTGTTTTACAGAAATAATCAATCAGAGAATAAGTTGTTCATAGTTCAGACTCTGGTGGATTGTTTTGTTGCTGACCTTTTACTTCCATTGTATTTTTGCCTCTGTTTTAATTCCATATGTTGAGCTAGATTAACTTGAAATAGTGAGTGCAAATAATCAAGGGCAAATGACAAACCAAACAACCAAGTCTTTTATATGGTGATATTTCACTTGTAAGTTTCAATGTAATACAATAACAAAATAGAGATGCAAAGGTTTCAGGAGACAATTTACTGGAGGTGAAGATAAGGAGTGAAACTGCAGTATTTCAGCTGTGGAAATATCTAAACTTTACTTTCTGACATCCATTTGCAGTTTTATTCTTTTGTTTGACTACGTTTATCATGAAGCAGACAGATTAATCTCAGGAAGTCTACCTCACACTTACCTTTAGACTTTGCTTTGTCTGAATAACTTATCTTTATTGTTCTCACACAGGCTGTTGCTCTGGAAGGTTTTATAAAGTAATCAGTTATTGTCTTGAAAACTGTGAGCTGTACAGCTTCCTGTCAGTTATTCAAAAAGAGCCACTGTCGCGTTTGATCATAGACTTGGATGAAATTGATTGATCCTTTCCTAGGGTTTAGGCTTTCTTGAAAATAAAAGCTAATAATACCAAGATACTTATCTGTATAGATGGACTAGAAGGGCTGTTATCGGCGTTAATGTGTTGCGTTTATGCCGGACCCTTATAAGGCGATTAAAATATATTTTGACGTTAATCTATTCTCACAGTTGGGTTGGAAGCTGGCTATACAGTAATGATGACTTTCACCTTAATATTTTAGCATGGAACTATATCTGAGGATGAGAACAAATCAGTCTTCCAACCTGTGTAGGCATACTATTATTATTACCACATTGTACATGACATGCTGACATGGATGCAGCTTTAAGCACAGCTCTATCAGCCAAGCGGACCAATCTACTCGCTCAGAGTATAGCTACAAGCTGCCAGCTGGCTACTCAAGGAAGCCACAGGTGAACTATCTTACAAAGTACCTGCAAGGTGAACCATCATGAGGAAAATACATTATGTTATGTATGTGATAAAATAATAGATTATTGAATGGTACTATTTTGTGTTCTATGTGGAAGAACACTGAATATGATATCAGCGCATTGATCTCACTGTGTTCTGGAAAAATATGTTGAATAAAAACTAAGTCACGTTCCACTGGGGTTCTGCTTATTCTATATAGTTAAGTTATGGAAAGAAACATAACAAACTGGCGACGAGGTTTAAACTGATCCCCGATGTGCATGTAACGACAGAGAGGGGGAAAGCCTTGGAAGCAACAGAAAGATAAGAAAAGAAGAAAAAAAAATCCTCCGTCTGGACATTAACGTGGCTCGCTAACTAACGATCTACAGAAAGAAAGTGAGTAACGAGCACCACACCAAAAATGTTGGGAGGCGTAGGACAAATGAACATTTTTGAAAACGGCACAGAGGACTGGACAACATAAATGGAGCGAGTTGAACAGTACTGTCTGGCTAACAAAGTAGAGGATGAGAGGAAAGTCGCCGTGTTACTGAGCGTAATGGGGGCGAAAACGTATAACTTGCTGCGTAGCCTCATTACACCGGACAAACCGGCAAGCAAAAGTTTTAAGGAGATCACAGAGGTTCTCCAAAAACATTTCCAACCAAAGCCCCTTGTCATCGCCGAACGATTCAGATTTCATAAACGGAATCAGTTAAAAACAGAGTCCACTTCGGAGTACATCGCGGAGCTTCGGCGGCTGTCGGAGCATTGTCAGTTCGGGGAGGGGCTGTCACATTCCCTGAGAGACCGTTTCGTCTGCGGGCTGCACAATTAAAGCACACAGAAACGACTCCTCACAGAGGATAATCTGACATTGCAACGTGCATTAGAAATTGCTATATCCATGGAAACTGCAGCAAAAGATGCAGGAGAGCTTCAAGAAAAATTCACGGAGCCATGTTCTGTCAATAAAATGCGTGCGCAGCCTAATGATAAATTAGAGACCTGTTACAGATGCGGCAAAAAGTCACATAATGCCGCTAATTGCTGGTTTAAGGATAAATAATGTCTCCAGTGCAACAAAAAGGGACATATACAGAAAATGTGCAGATCAAAACAATTTAAGAAAAACAAAACGTGGAACAAAGACAGGAAACTGCATGAATTAAATGAGACAGACTCAGCTTCTTCTCAGGAGCATTTGGCATGCCTGGAGCTGCATACAATGCAAGACAAGAAGAAATATAAAGATGCTATATGGCTCACTCCTAAAGTACAAGGGGTTATATTACAGATGGAACTGGATACTGGGTCAGCCCTTTCACTGATCTCATATGATGATTACAGAGAGAAGTTCCCAAATCTGAAATTAAAGCACACCTCAGTGAAACTAAAAACATACACAGGTGAAAGAATAAGTCCCTTGGGAAAAATAAAAGTGAAAGTGGAATATGAGAAAAACAAATGCAACCTTGAACTTTATGTTCTGAAAAATGGAGGTGTCCCATTATTTGGACGTGACTGGTTGAAACACTTCCAACTCAACTGGAAAGAAATAAAATCCATGAGACTGGCACCTGACCTGAGTGCAAGTTCTGTGGAGGAAAGACTGAAACAAATAATTGAGGAGCATGCTCCTGTGTTCAAAGAAGGAATTGGCACTCTGAAAAATATTAAAGCACAGATCATACTGGCTGATGATGCAAAACCCAGATTTCACAAGGCTCGTCCTGTACCATATGCTATACGACCCAAAGTCGAAGCAGAGCTGCAACGCTTGGAAGAGCAAGGAATACTCACCAAGGTGGAATGGTCAGACTGGGCTACACCAATAGTGTCAGTGAGCAAGAAAACAGGCGACAGCGTGAGAATCTGTGGTGATTTTAAGGTTTCAGTGAACCCAGTACTCCGCGTAGATCAGTACCCACTTCCGCGGATAGAAGACATATTCACTGCAGTGGCTGGTGGCAAACACTTTTCAAAAATTGACCTCGCCCAAGCTTACCTACAGATGGAAGTGGAAGAGGCAGCCAAGAAATATCTAGTGATAAATACTCACAAAGGCCTATTCCAATACAACCGACTGGTATTTGGTATCGCCAGTGCTCCTGCAGTGTGGCAACGGGCTATGGATCAGGTTCTACAGGGCATTCCAGGAACACAATGTTTTCTGGATGACATTATTGTCACAGGTGTTGATGAAGAAACACATTTAGCTAACCTAGCAGCTGTCCTGGCAAGGTTAGAAAAATATGGACTGAGAGCGAACAGGAAAAAGTGTGAGTTCTTTAAAGATGCCATTGAGTATTGTGGACATCGCATTGACAAGTATGGACTCCACAAAACCAAAGACAAAGTTGAAGCAGTCTTGAAGGCACCTGAGCCTAAAACTGTCAGCGAATTACGCTCATTTTTAGGCTTAAATTATTATCACAAGTTTCTGCCGAACCTGTCTACATGTCCTGCACCCGCTACACACACTGTTGCAACAAAATGTCAAGTGGAACTGGAAAAAAGACTGTGAAAAAGCATTTAATAGTGCTAAGCAGCTCATTACATCAGAGGAAGTGCTAACACACTTTGACCCAAATCTTCCTCTTCGCCTTGCATGTGATGCCTCTCCATATGGCATCGGTGCTGTTCCTATCTCATAGAATGCCTGATGGAGTGGAACGACCAATCGCTTTTGCCTCAAGGTCCCTGAATGCAGCAGAGCGTAATTATGCGCAAATAGACAGAGAAGCACTAAGTCTAGTGTGGGGAGTGAAGAAGTTCAATCAATATTTATACGGAAGACACTTCACTCTGGTCACAGACCACCGACCACTGGTTTCCATCTTTAACCCTCAGAAAGGTGTGCCAACCATGGCTGCAGCAAGGTTCCAGCGATGGGCTTTGTTCCTTGGCTCACACACCTACAGCATTGAATTTAAAGGGACAAAACTGCATGGAAACGCAGATGGACTTTCATGCCTTCCACAAACTCAAACCACTAAAGAAACTACTGATCCAGAAACTGTGTTTCACATTTCACAAATGGAACCTCTGCCTGTGACAAGTGCTCAGGTAAAAAGAGAAACAAGTCGGGACACAATCTTGTCCAAAGTATATGATTTTACTGTGAATGGCTGGCCATATTCTATTGACACTCAGTTCTCTGCATACTTCAGCCGCAAAGACCAGCTATCGGTTTCCCAAGGATGTGTAATGTGGGGAACCTGTGTCATAATACCGCCCCTACTACGTAAAAGGGTGCTGAATTCACTTCATGATGGACATTTGGGGGTGGTTAAGATGAAAGGTCTTGCTAGGAGCTATGTTTGGTGGCCAGGCATAGACTGTGAAATAGAGGACATGGCTAAGTCCTGCATTGGTTGCCAGCAGACACTGCGCCAGCCCCAGCCAGCACCAGTGCACAGGTGGGAGTGGCCATCCACCCCTTGGCAACGCATCCACATAGACTATGCTGGACCATTTATGGACCAAATGTTCTTGATTGTGGTGGATGCTCACTCAAAGTGGCCAGAAATTTTTCCTGTAAAGCAGGCAACAACAAGCAGCACAATCAATGCCCTGAGGTCACTTTTTGCCCGCCAGGCCTGCCTCATCAGCTTGTAAGTGACAATGGTCGACAGTTCACTGCAGAAGAGTTCCAGTGTTTTCTTAAGAACAATGGTGTACGACATATCACTTCAGCCCCGTATCACCCTGCAACGAATGGGCAAGCTGAACGGTTCATTCAGTCATTCAAGAGGTCCATGAAAGCCAGCCGGACAGAGGGGAGACCTCTGCAATTGAAAATCGACAACTTTTTATTGGCTTACAGAAACACCGTTCATGCAACAACTGGACAAACGCCTGCAATGCTTTTCATGGGAAGAAATCTGAGATCCCGTTTGGATCTGTTGAAACCAGACATTCGGAAGAATGTTGAGGACCAACAGCCTTTTCCGGTGGAAACAAGAGGGAACAAAACCAGATCTTTTGAGATCGGACAAAAAGTTCTCACCAGAGACTATAGATGCCCAAGTCAGAAATGGCAGCCTGGCACAATTCTGTCACAGACAGGACCTCTGACATACAACATAAATATTGGAGATAACTCAGTCTGGCGTAGACATGTTGATCAGATCCTAGATGTGGAGACCCACAAAAATCTAGAGCAACCTGAGGACACATCTACATCTCGAGATTCAGAAGAGTTTACTTTTGCCACATCTTCTGGGGTTCAGGGTTCGTGTGAATCCACCAGTTTGACAACAGCGGAATCTTCCACACAGAGCACCATAGACTCTGGTCAAACAAGTAGACGTTATCCTGAGAGAAATCGCAGAGCACCTCAGAGACTGAATTTGTAGATCATCTGTTTCTTTATAACAGAAGCAGTTTAAATGTTAAGAGTAGATAACCGTTTTGTGTTGCAAATATCTAAAGAGGTGTTATGTTTCTGTTTGAGCCAGTTTATTGGATTACAACATTTTGCTAAGTATATTTTTGGTTCGTCAAACCTGGATGGGAGGAACTGTTATGTATGTGATAAAATAATAGATTATTGAATGGCACTATTTTGTGTTCTATGTGGAAGAACACCGAATATGATAGCGCATAGATCTCACTGTGTTCTGGGAAAATATGTTGAATAAAAACTAAGTCACGTTCCACTGGGGTTCTGCTTATTCTGTATAGTTAAGTTATGGAAAGAAACATAACACATTACTAGAACGCTGCGGAGAAATCTGCAAAAGATGAGAAGTTGATTAAGGCGTGTTTGTGACAGCCTGGTTATTTCACAGAGATGGCTGTACGGTTATTTCTAAACCCTCCTATTTCTTCACAGCTCAAGGCACACCTTGATTATGCACATTTAACACATGCACTTACCCGATTGTTCCACTGTTCAATCTGGCTCATAACTCCAGTTTTAAAAATGTCAGTTTTCCATCAGACAGCATCACAGAAACAACCACTGCTACTACTGCTGCGTATTCTATACAGTAATCTAGAAACAAAATCCATCCAAGGCTGTTTAATCCCATGTGCTGTCAGTCTTTTGCCTCTGTTCTGCTGCATTTATGTTACTCTTACCAATCAAGAGAAAACCCCAAAAAACAAACAAACTTCATTCTGTGCTCCTGCCATGCCGTCGTGTCACCACGGATATCCCGGAAGCTGGTGAGGTCACAGATCAAACATTCTCTGTAAGTTCTACACTTACTGAAAATATAAGATTAAGTAAAATAAATCACTTTGCCCCTTTAAAAAAAATATAATAAATTTAAATATATTGATGTAGTGAAACCAACAAAAGAAACTCCTGTTTCTACTCCTGCCTCTGTGCAACATTTTCATCATCTGACCCATCTTGCTGTGGGGCAATTTACAATGCCCTCCGCAATTATTGGCACCCTTGTTTAACATGTGGTCGAGGACTCTCCTTTTCTTTTAAACAACAAAGAACCCGGATGCAAAAAAAAGAGATAAATCCAACCATTTATTTACGTACATTACTTTGGTAGTAAAAATAAAATCACACATTTAGAAAATAAAAAAAAAACATGAAATCATGTGTCCCACAATTAATGGCACCCCTAAAAATTCTGCTAAAAAATTTAATTGATTTCCTTTACATGTATTTTTCTGTAGTTGCTGAAATTTTTAGGCTATCTAGGAACTTTTAACTAGTAATTCACAACTTTCTGTTTTCCTGGGGTATAAATATGACGTGAAGCAGAGCAGTGTTGGGAAAGTTCTCTTTCAACGTGAACTAGTTCAAAGTTCAGTTCACACATTTTAAAATGAACTAGTTCAGTTCATAGTTCATAATTCAAAATTTTGAACTAAGTTCACAGTTCCAAAAAATGAACTAGTTCATAGTTCTTTTTTTTTCATATATTGCTCAATTACACCATAGCCTACTGTAGAACCACAGACAGCAATTATTTTATCAGTTGTAACTCTGAAACTGTGCGTCAGATTTCATCTTCATATCCAGTTTTGAATCCTTATCCAACCAGGGTTTACATTAGCATTGAGGGGACAGCATTTCCCCATTGTTGCTTTAATGCTTTGTTGCTGTCCATTCACTTCACACTAGTAGCAGCTGCAGCTTTCACCCCTACAGTATATTCTCAGAAACATCAGGAAAATGTGCTGCTTGAATGGTCTTTTTTATGAGTAATTATTAAAAGAAAAATAGGAAAGTAGTCTTTAAGGTGCAAATGTTTTTTTTATTTTAATATTTTTTTCCATTTGAAATTCCATTTCAATACATACTAAAAAGGAATACTGGAATCCTGGAAAATTATACCAGGCAGGTTTAACAAACAAGTTACATGGATAGTAAAACCCTCAAGAACAGGGGTCTTCTTTTCCAGACCAAGGACCCCCAAACTGATGGCGAGATGGAGCGAGACCCCCTATTTATATATATTGTATGAAATTGTGTCCTATAGTCACTCTATTACAGATGGAGTAATGTAAAGAAATTAATTTCTCCCTGGGATTATTAAAGTTTTTCTGATTCTGATTCCTGGTTGTTGTGAAGGAAACGGTGTCCAGCTTGAAAGAGCTCCTGTGTGTCTCTGAATGTGAGCATTGATGACTGAAAGACATCCTTTGTCTCCATTTATCTGTTTACTACAGTCTGTTGATTTCATGTTAATGAGTATTTAAAGACATTTCAATTAGTGGGGGAAAAAAATGCAGGGGGGGAATATAAAAATATCAACTAACCATGCAGATCCACATGCAGTACCTCCGTAGACCCCCTAGGGGTCGCGGATCCCCTGTTGAAGACCTCCGCTCAAGAAGATTGTACTAACACAAACTGAGGGACCAGGCTGAGGTAGGAATTTAAGGTTACTGAAGTGCGGATTTTTTTACTGAAAGCCGGCGGGCAAAGGTTGCAGAGAAATGTAAGATTGTTGGCATCATCCTCACCGACCACCTGGTCATAAACCTGTTTTAAGTGATCATACTGCTGCTTTGTCGCCTCCACGGTCGCCTCCATGCTGCTGTGGCTTCCACGCTGCATTTTGTTTTGATGACGCACGCGGCTGTAGGCTACGACGCTGGTAGCTGGTGTTGCCAGATTGGGTGTTTTTCCCGCTACATATTAAGGCCTGTTTACGGTGTGATTTAGCCGGGGTTTCGCCTGGAGGACTCTATAGAAATCTGGCAACCTATTGAACGGAGTTGAACTGAGAGAGCGTGCCGTTCACAGACACCAGAATGAACGAGTTCACAATAACGTTCACCAGGCAGTAATACAGTATGTTCAGTTCACGTTCGCCCAAAATATCGACGAGTTCATGAACGTTCATTCAATGAACGCGTTCAGGCACAACACTGAAGCAGAGGCCTAATTCTCTTACTAGTTAGTCAGTATGGCAAAGACAAGAGAACACACAATTCAAGTAAGGCAGATGTGACCTTCATAAGTCAAGCAATGGTTACAAATAGCCACTCGCCTTAACTTGCCTGTATCTACAGTCAGAGGAATCATTAAGATGTTTAAAACAACTTGAACAGTGAAAAACATGGCTGGAAGACGTCCCAAGTTTATCTTGCCACAATGTACAGTGAGGAGGATGGTACGAGAAGTAAAAAAAAAGTTCTATGCTTGCTGTCACAGAATTGCAACAAAGAGTGGAATCTTGGGGTCACTAAGTCTCCAAAGCAAACATCAGAAGCTCTCTGCATACCAACAAGCTGTTTGGAAGGCATGCAAGGAAAAAGCCCTTTCTCACCAACACTCAGACATAAATGTCTGGAATTTGCTAAGTGGCACTGGGACTTCAACTGGGATCGTATGCTTTGGTCAGATGAGACTAAGATTGAGCTTTTTGGAAACAAATGCTCTAAGTGGGTCTGGCGTAAAACGAAAGATGAGTATGCCAAAAAGCACCACATGCCCACGGTGAAGTATGGTGGAGGATCTGTGATGCTGTGGCCCTGTTTCTCTTCTAAAGGCCCTGGGAACCTTGTTAGGGTTCATGGCATCATGAATGCTTTGAAGTAACAGGATATTTTAAAATGAAAACCTGATGGCCTCTGCCAAAAAGCTGAAGATGGGTCGTCATTGGGTCTTTCAGCAGAATAATGATCCGAAACATGTGGCAAAATCTACACAAAAATGGTTCAGCAGTCACAAAATCAAGGTCCTCCAATGGTCATCTCAGTCCCAAGACCTCAAGCCAATCTAAAACCTGTGGGGCGATTTAAAGAGGAGAGTGCACACAAGAGGACCCAGGACACTGGATGATCTAGAAAGATTGTGCAAAGAAGAATGGTCAAAGATCCCTCTCTCTGTGTTCTTCAATCTAGTGACATGTTATAGGAGGAGATTAAGTGCTGTCTTGCTGGCATAAGGGGGCTGTACAAAGTATTAACATCAGGGGTGCCGATAATTGTGGGACACATTAATTCATGTTTTTTATTCTCTAAATGTGTGATTTTATTTTTACCACGGTGTTGGGATCTGGAGCTGTACCACCTTCCTCCAGCAGAGTGCGCCGTGGTTCCTCCTGAGCTGAGCCTCCCAACACACCTGTGGCGCATCTCATCATCAGAGGACCTGCACTATATAACCTGCTTTCAGACCTTGCTTCAACGCCGCAGTGTTGATCTAGTTTGGTTAACACCTGAGCCTAGTAACCTGAGAATCTTTGCTATCTCTTGATGAGATAAGATTCTAACTCATCCTTGTTTTTGCCTCACAGGAATCCTGTCTCTCCTTGAAGCTCTGGATGAGCTTAACCTGCCGAGCCTGCCCTCTGAGCCAAACCTGAAGACTCTTCTCTGGATTCCCCTGCAGCTCTTGGCTAAGAGCTGGAAACTCAGATCAAGGTCTGCCTTTAAAGTCAGAAGTAAGACGCTGAAGCGATTATTGAACTCTGCTGAACAAACAGTCTCTGGACCCAACAGTTTCCTCTCTCAAAGAGAAACCCGGACTCCTTCAAGGTATTCCTCAGAAATATCTAAAGACTCATAACTCATCAGTCCATTGCTAACTGAACTGTCATCCCTGCAGACTCCAGTGAACCAGCCACCTGACCAGTTCCAGTACCAGTGCAATATTCATGTGCTTGTGTTTCAATAAACCTTCTTAAACTTTTCATCAGCCTCCGTGTGTGTTCTGCATATTAGGTTTACTCAGAAACCAATCATGACACACGGAACTAAAATAAAAGGTTGGTTTAAAACAAAAGGATATTTTTTTAAGTCCTCTACCACATCTTAAACAGGGGTACCAATATTTTTTTGTGGGGAAGGGTTTTGTGTTTATTTTTTGATGGCCATGTTTTTTTCTGAAATACAATAACTGTGAGGCCTAAGTTTTTATTGTTGGTCTATTAATGAAAACATTTGTCATTCATTATTTTGAAGGGTCTTCAAACAGAAGTGTATGGTCATTGTGTGACTGGTTTAAAAAAAAAAATATATATATATATATATTTATCATATATGTCCGGAGGAATACCTCACTGGTACTCTTAAAATAGTTAATACCCACAAAAAAACAAACTAAAATAATTAGTCTTGTGAAACCGTCACAACGTGTCTGTCAGATTTTTGGAGACACTATATTTTTAAAATAGAACACTTATAATTGGAAATTGGATACTAAATTTTTGCAGTAAAAAATGAGCAGGAAAAATATTTATAACTTTGCCAAAATCTTAAGAAGGTGAAATAATGTGTGATTTTGCAAACAAAATAAAATGAACATTTTCTTTTAAATTCTGGAGGTAGAACACACATGTCATGAATAACTTTGGAAGAATTTAAATGAGTGATTTTATTCTAGATTGATTTCAAGATTACAGTGACATTAATCTAGATTTAAAAAAAAAATCTATGCCCACCACCAATGGAAATAATAAAACAATTAAATTTTCATAAAAGTTTTGGTAAAGAACTTTAATATTCTAACACAAACAACAACTGTCCAAAGTATTTTACTACCATGCCTATAAAATATATTTATTTTTAGATAAAATTCAAATATCCATAGCTGAAGCTCCTTTGAACAATCTTCTTAATGTTCATCTGGATATTTGTGAAAATATGAAACAACCTAACCTATGGAGCTTAGAGAAATTACGTATGTTTTAATCATTAACCATTTTCCTGGTTCCTTCACAGAGTGGACTCAGAGGTTCCCAGTGCTCCATCTGCCCAGCAGCATCAAACCCAGCTGGACTCCATATTTATGGTCTGTACATGTAATACAACATTACTCCATGGGTTCTGTTAACAGTCATCTCCATGTAAGGGGAGTGGTAGCGTAGGGGTTAGAGCATTGTGCTTGGGTCCCGGAGGTTCTGAGTTCAAGTTCCACTCATTCCTACAGACTGCAATTCTGGCTTCCTGAGCAAGATCCTTAAACCCAGATTGCTTCATGGGTGCCAACATTGGCAGCCCACTGCTCCCCAAGGGGATGGGTTAAATGTAGCAAGTGACTTTCCCTGTTGTGGGACAATAAAGGGCTTTACATGCTGAACTTTGTAGACCAGAGGACTATCAGTCTGTCCAAAATGGATCTAAGGTGTCCTTCATTTTTTGTTCTGTTCAGCTGCTGGAGGAGAGTATTTTTCGCTTTGTAAAGAATGAGCTGAAGAAAATCCAGAAGGTTCTGAGTCCAGATGACACAAAAGGCTCAGAGAGTCAGTGGGACGATGAGGAGGGGTTGGAAGGTGAGGATGAAGAGCAGAGGAGGAGCAGACAGGCTTTGGTGAAGATCATCCTGACCTTCCTAAGGAGGATGAAGCAGGAGGAGCTGGCTGAATGTTTGCAGAGCAGTAAGATCATTTTGATATGAGGATTTAATTGACAGTATGATTAAACATATCCAGACAGAGGAGCAGGGAAAACAGAAAATCTCTTGATATAAGTTGTTTTGGTGCTAATAATATTATTTCATCCTTTAGAGCTTTTTGCCTCAGTTTGTCAACATAACCTTAAATCCAGTCTGAAGAAGAGGTTCCAGTCTGTGTTTGAGGGGATCGCTAAAGCAGGAAGTCCAACCCTTCTGAACCAGATCTACACAGAGCTCTACATCACAGAGGGAGGGACTGGGGGGGTCAATGATGAACATGAGGTCAGACAGATTGAAACAGCATCCAGGAAACCAACCAGACCAGAAACAACAATCAGACAAGAAGACATCTTTAAAGTCCCACCTGGAAGAGATCAGCCAATCAGAACAGTGATGACTAAGGGAGTGGCTGGCATTGGGAAAACAGTCTTAACACAGAAGTTCACTCTGGACTGGGCTGAAGGCAAAGCCCACCAGAACATCCAGTTCATATTTCCATTCACCTTCAGAGAGCTGAATGTGCTGAAAGAGAAAAAGTTCAGCTTGGTGGAACTGATTCATCACTTTTTCACTGAAACCAAAGGAATCTGCAGTTTTGATCACTTCCAGGTTCTGTTCATCTTAGATGGTCTGGATGAGAGTCGACTTCCTCTGGACTTCCAGAACAAGGAGATCCTGACTGATGTTACAGAGTCCACCTCAGTGGATGTTCTGCTGACAAACCTCATCAGGGGGAAACTGCTTCCAAAGGCTCTCCTCTGGATAACCACACGCCCTGCAGCAGCCAATCAGATCCCTGCTCAGTGTGTTGGCATGGTGACAGAGGTCAGAGGGTTCAATGACCAACAGAAGGAGGAGTACTTCAGGAAGAGATTCAGAGATGAGGAGCAGGCCAGCAGGATCATCTCCCACATCAATAGATCTAGAAGCATCCAGATAATGTGCCACGTTCCAGTCTTCTGCTGGATCACTGCTACGGTTCTGGAGGATGTGTTGGAGACCAGAGAGGAAGGAGAGCTGCCTAGCACCCTGACTGAGATGTACATCCACTTCCTGGTGGTTCAGACCAAAGTGAAGAAGGTCAAGTATGATGGAGGAGCTGAGACAGATCCTCACTGGAGTCCAGAGAGCAGGAAGATGATTGAGTCTCTGGGAAAACTGGCTTTTGATCAGCTGCAGAAAGGAAACCTGATCTTCTATGAATCAGACCTGACAGAGTGTGGCATCGATATCAGAGCAGCCTCAGTTTACTCAGGAGTGTTCACACAGATCTTTAAAGAGGAGAGAGGGCTGTACCAGAACCAGGACAAGGTGTTCTGCTTTGTCCATCTGAGTGTTCAGGAGTTTCTGGCTGCTCTTCATGTCCATCTGACATTCATGAACGATGGAGTCAATCTGATGGAAGAACAAAAAAACATTTCTGCTTGGTCTAAATTATATAAGACAGTGAAACCAAAAAGTCTCCATCAGAGCGCTGTGGACAAGGCCTTACAGAGTCCAAATGGACACCTGGACTTGTTCCTCCGCTTCCTCCTGGGTCTTTCACTGCGGACGAATCAGACTCTCCTACAAGGTCTGCTGAGAAATACAGGCAGTAGCTCACTGATCAATCAGGGAATAGTTCAGTACATCAAGAAGAAGATCAGTAAGAATCTGTCTGCAGAGAAAAGCATCAACCTGTTCCACTGCCTGAATGAACTGAAAGATCACTCTCTGGTCCAGGAGATCCAACAGTCTCTGAGATCAGGAAGTCTCTCCACAGATAAACTGTCTCCTTCTCAGTGTTCAGCCCTGGCATTCATCTTACTGACATCAGGAGAAGATCTGGATGTGTTTGACCTGAAGAAATACTCTGCTTCAGAGGAGGCTCTTCTCAGGCTGCTGCCAGTGGTCAAAGCTTCAAACAAAGTTCTGTGAGTACTGACAGAATTTTACACCAGCAAATAAAACCAAAAACAGAGGTACTTTAATCTTCAAAAATCCAAGCAACAACTAAGAGGATATCAGAACTTCAGAATAGATTTTTTTTTGGAATATCAATTTTATTTCAGACAATTTCAGACGGACAACCTGACAAACAACAATAAATCAATCAACCAAATACACAGAAAAAAAACACTAGTTAACATCATCCAACAAAACACCAGTTTCAACTAACTAAATTCACCTGAGCATAAATAGAAACAAACCCCCCCACCAAATAAACATGTCTTAAAGGAATAGTACACCCAAAACATGATTAGCCTTCATTTTCTACTCACCCCCATGCTGAACAAAACTCTGGAGTACTTTTTTGATATCTCAAATGCATCTGGAGATCTGGGAGGCTTCTTGCTGTCTGCTGACATTCAAATAATGGAGGTCTATGGCGCCCGAGACAGAAAGGTCCACAAAAGTCCACAAAAACTTGTCAATATTCCTCCATACTGCTCGTCCAATGTAATCCAAGTGTCCTGAGTGGGTAGCATCCAGAATTTACTCGAAACGAAGTCATTTAGAATGTTTTTAGATCATAAACAGTAGTGTATAGGATTTCCTAATAGCGCCCCCATGCGCGCTCACGATTCTACGGAAGCCGGCAGACCAAACCAGCGCATTCAGCTCGGCAAAGAACTCATGCTCTTCCTCAACACTGAAGTCCTCAGACATTTTTCTTTCGTTGTTTCTTTCTTTGCACAGGTAAACAGCACATTTCTTCTTCTACGCTTGCATTATCGGCAGACCAGACGCTGAATGCGCACTTTCATCTGGTTTGGTCTGCCGGCTTCCGTAGCGTCGTGAGCGCGCATGGGGGCGCTATTAGGAAATCCTATACACTACTGTTTATGCTCTAAAAACATTCTAAATGACTTCGTTTCGAGTAAATTCTGGATGCTACCCACTCAGGACACTTGGATTACATTGGACGAGCAGTATGGAGGAATATTGACACGTTTTTGTGGACTTTTATGGACCTTTCTGTCTCGGGCGCCATGGACCTCCATTATTTGAATGTCAGCAGACAGCAAGAAGCCTCCCAGATCTCCAGATGCATTTGAGATATCAAAAAAGTACTCCAGAGTGTTGTTCAGCATGGAGGTGAGTAGAAAATGAAGGCTAATCATGTTTTGGGTGTACTATTCCTTTAATATACAGCCAGATAAGTGACATTGATTCATGTAACTTGTCTGAAAAGTGGTATGAAGAAGTAAAACTTATTATTTACCCCTCTCCCTCTTACTACACTTAAACTAACTTAAATAATCTAAAAACTTAAAGTAGAGTAACCTACAGTTAAAATTTCCCCCTGCTACATTCCACGAACACAAAAAATATATATATACACACATATACACACACACACACCCACACAAGCACAAACACACACACACACACACACACACACACACACACACAAGGATCGATGTGGTCTTTGCTTTTCCTAGAACTGCACTTTTCTGAACTGAGATGTCTGATGTATTTCCAGGGATCTGCTGTAACCGCTCTTCAAGTTAGAGGGTTACTGCCCCAGGTGCCCCAAGTACCCGGGGCAGTGTACTTCCACTTCAGTTATGTTTCACTGGTACATTCTGTGTAGGGGCTTATCCTCCCATGACAGAGTCTAGGGCACCTCATCCTTTGTTCCCCATTGTCTGAGACGTTCACTGAGGATGCCACCTGTTGGAGCCTTGTTCTTATGTATCTTGGATGTTTCTTCCTGAATAGTGGCTCTTACACTCAATAGTTTTGGCCTCCTTCCTTACAGCTGGCATACAGTCTCATGGTGCTGGATTTGGTACCCTCCGTGTATGTTTAGGAGCTTTCATGTCTTAATCTCCTCCTTTGGCCAGCTTATTATTCCTGCATGGTATCTAATTACTGGCAGAGCAAAGCTATTTATTGCCCGAGACTTAATCTTAATCTTGCCATTCAGCTGGCTCCTTAGAATCCCTACTCGTTACTCGTTGGAGGTATTTGGCCGTAGCTGCTTTCCTTATCACTTCTTCAAGGTTGCCATTTGCTTGTGGGTTTCTAAGGTACTTGTAGCTTTCCTCAAAGTCTGCTATTGTTCCTTCTGGGAGTGAGACCACCTTTCTGTGGACTACCTTCCCTCTCTTACCTACCATCTGACCACACCTCTCTAGTCCGAATGACATCCTACTGTTTGTGCTAAAGATCTGGTTGGTATGGATCCGTGAGTCAATGTCTCGCTCATTCTTAGTGTACAGCTTGATGTAATCCATGGTGGTTCATTAGTGCTGCCAAGCATTCGTGGAAAGCCATGAGTTTCTCAAGCCAGTAGGCGTGTATTATGTTGGGTCCTAGTGCAGTACAATTTTTCATGCCTGAGAGTCTTTCTTGGATGCCTCTCTGTTGTGTGCTTCCTCCTCTCCCATATGCCTTTCCAATATTGTTCAATTTCCAGCCTTGGTGGGGTTGTTCTACTATTGTTCCCCTGCCACTGAGCATACATTTTCACTGGTTGAGTTGCGAACAGCCGGTTTACCCGTTGGCAATGGCTTGGAGCCCTTGTCGGGCACTTTCCAGTACTTCAGGTGTGGGTATCTGGCTATACCTCTTGGGTAATTGCTTTTTCATTGCACTTCTTAGAGCCTTGGTCAATTGACTCACTTCTTTCCTTGTTGCCTTGATATTATTCTCCAGCCTTCTTTCTTTTGGTTGGCATTTCATCATATGGTTGTTCTTACAGCCAAGAATCTCTAGGATCACTACTGCTGTGCAGTATATCAGTTCATTACATGTCAGTGATGGTTGATGTAGGAATTGCTTGCAGAGCTGCATTCACGTTTGCTAGTAGTCTTTCTGATGGTACCTCAGTCTCTTTAACTGGCTTTGGGGTTGTCTGGTGGAAATCTTTGCCATGATCTTATTTTTCAGGTCAGTTGGTGCCTCCTCCAGTGTGGGTGTGCTTTTTAGAGTGTACACAATCTCTGGTTGAGGCAGTGCTGGTAAAAGCACACACATTTGTTACTTAAGTAGAAGTATGGATACTGCAGTTTAAAAACACTGGTAAAAGTAGAAGTATCAACTTGACCTCTTTACTCAAGTAAAAGTGAAAAAGTATGTGCTCCAAAAACTACTTAAAGTATGAAAGTATTAAGTAACCTTTAAAAAAAAAACAGCCAGATGCCACTGTATGAATTGAAAGCTCAATTTTTTTGACTATTTCTAAAAATTCTTTGAGAGTCTCTTATTGGTCTCCATCTCCAGATACACTTTTACCTGTGTCCGACCTTTCATACATTTTATCATCTTTTTCTGAATTCAACGTTGCAACTTGGCATAGACAGTTTTGCAGTTTGAAGAACACCTGCTTGCTTCTGAGGATTTCCTTTGGCGTCAACACAAATTTGACGAATAGCTAACCATTGAGTTTTTGCATTGGATGGTGCACATGACCTGAAATAAATATTTATAAACATTAAACAGAAGCCAAGAGTAACGAGTTATGTTTGTTAAGGAATTTAAGGAGTAGAAAGTACAGATACTTGTGTAAAAATGTAACGAGTTTAAGTCAGAACTAGGAAGATAAATAAGCAACAGAGTAAAGTATAGACACCTAAAAAGTGCACTTAAGTACAGTAAAGTATTTGTACTTTGTTACTTGACACATGGTGGGGGGCTGGTGTTAACTCCCCTCTGACCTGGGGTTCTAGTTGTTCATTGCTAGAACAGTGGTTTTGTACCTCATCAATTTCAAGTTGTGAAAGCAGTTGTCGTTTAGGGATGTTAGAACATTGAGTTACTAGTTGTTTAGCTGTCATTGTAGACTGTGGGTATCAAAGTCTCCATTTCTCCCACATTCTTTGCATATAGCCTCTCTGGTAAGGGTTACTTTGGTAGTAACATTGTAATAGAGCCCTGTCCTCACATCAGGTTCTTTTTCCATTGTGTTGTCCCAGTCGCCCATTTGACATCAAGGTGCTCTGGTTCCCTGACACAGACCTTGTTTGGCCAAGTGACATCTGAGCCAGCATGCCATTCATTATATTGTCTCTCATCATTGTATGAGGTAGGCATTAGCATGAATAGTCTTGCCTAAGGACCCACATGGAGATTTCTCCTTGAACCCAGGCTCCATCTGTCTGCAGACGAGAGGTGGGGTACACCCTCGACAGGTCGCCAGTCCATCGCAGGGCAAAACAGAGACAAACAACCATTCACACACACACACACACACAAGATGGCGCCAGTGTATTCGGCATGCCGTCAAACTCGCTCTCTGTTATTGTTACTCTATTTATTTGTACATCTATGCTGTTACGGCTCGAATGCTTTAATTGTATACGATCATCGAGCACTTCTGGACATTAAAATTTCGGTATACCTGCAACTTCGATATGGAAACCATGGCTTCCAGTTCCTCAATGACATCCCTAATGAGCTGCTGAGTTTTCCACATCTGATTCCGGAAAGGTGCTTTCGTCGAAGACGTGGTAAACGTGGAGGACAGGCGGTGAGGATCAAAGCTTATTTAGCATTTCTTTGCCGTGGAGGCGGCTCTCCTCGACATGGATGGTGTCCTCGTTTCCTGAATGTGGGACGCCGCTGGATTCACCCCGTTGTTCCGCGGATCTCCAATTCACGGATGGACGCGGTGGAGTTTTACTATCTTCGACGGTTTCGGGATCGAAAGAGGTATGTGGAACATGGAAACTCAAGCGCTTGAACTACGTTTCGTCTTCAACCTGTGCTGCTGCACCATCAACTATCTGTTTGGCTTTGCTTAATGCTAGATCTTTAACTAACAAGACCTTCATGCTACACAATCTGTTCACTTCTTGGGATCTGGATTTTTTATTTATCACAGAAACTTGGCTACAAGAGGGTCAGTTGTTCCCGTTTTCTGAACTTCTACCTCAGAATTGTGCTTTTAGAAATTCTCCCCGGTTGACTGGCAAAGGTGGCGGTCTGGTTACAATTTTTAAATCCAGTTTCCACTGTCAACAAGTATCTACAAATTAATTTTCCAGTTTTGAGATCCAAGTTTTTGAAGTGAAATTAACTGAACCGATCCTGTGTGTGGTTGTCTACCGTCCGCCAAGGTTCAACAAGGATTTTATTAATGAATTCTCTGAACTTATGGCATGGATTTTTTTAGAGTATGATCATATTTTAATTGCAGGTGATTTTAATATCCACATATGTTGTCCAGATAAACCAATGGTGAAGGACTTTTTGGACTTGATTGACTCTTTCCATTTAACACAATCTGTGGTTGGGCCAACACACTTAAAGGGACATACTCTGGACTTGGTGTTATCACATAGACTTTGTTTGGATACCATTGGAATCCTTCAGACATGTATTTCTGATCTTTTGCCTGTTTTATTTTCTATTAATATTTTATCTTCTGTGGATACAAACAATACTAAACCCCTACTTTCTCGTACTATAAACTCTGACACTGCTCTTCAACTAAATACAGTCCTTGCTAATACTACATTCCCTACTGATAGCAATCTTGATATTGAAACTCTTATTTTGCATTTTAATAATACTTGTTCAAATGCTCTAAACACGGTAGCTCCCTTGAAAATGAGAAAAGCTAAAAAAAGAAACTTTTAGAGCCGTGGCTTAATGAAACCACTCGTGCACTCAGACGGGAATGCAGGCGTGCTGAGACGAGGTGGAAAAAAGATAAATTGCAGGTTTCGTTTGAAATTTTAAAAGACAGTTTATTTAATCATCAGAACAATGTCAAATTAGAAAAATGTTTCATTAATCTTGTAGCTTCCAATAAGCATAGGCCTCAAGTCCTTTTTAGTGTTCTGGATAAGATTGTAAATCCCTTGATTACATCTGGCCCTGTAGCCTCTGTTGAACTTTGTGAGGCTTTCTCTGAGTTTTTTACAGAAAAAAATGTAGCTCTTAGAGGGTTGAATACTTTGGTAGATTTAGATTCCCTAGAAATGCCACAATGCACAGCTGTTCTGGACATTTTCAGCCAGTTTCTTTAGATGAAATGACCTCAGTTATTAAACATCTGCAGTCGTCAAATTATTCTTTGGATTGTCTTCCTTCTCGTCTGATAAAAGACATTTTTCTCACTTCCAGCCTTTTTATCTTAATGGTGATAAATGCCTAATTGCAGTCTGGCTGTGTCCCATCAATACTTAAACATGCTGTGATCAAACCCCTTCTTAATAAATCCAATCTAGACTCAAGTGTACTTGCAAATTTTAGGCCCATTTCTAAACTTCCTTTTTTATCCAAGGTTCTTGAAAAATTAGGTTTTAATCAGCTTGAAATGTTTTTAAAAGATAACAATATAACTGAGAAATTTCAGTCTGGGTTTAAAGCTGCTCACAGTACTGAAACAGCTTTGCTTCGAGTGTACAATGATCTTCTTTTAACAGTTGATTCAGGCAATGTTGCAGTTTTATTACTTTTAGATTTGAGTGCTGCGTTCGACACTGTAGATCATCAGATTCTCTTACACAGATTAAAACATTGTGTTGGCCTAAGAGGCACAGTATTTGAGTGGTTTAAATCTTACTTAGAAAACAGAACTTTTTCGGTTAATCTTGACCACTGCTGTTCTGGGACCAAACCTTTGAGGTACGGTGTCCCCCAAGGCTCAATTTTAGGTCCCATTTTGTTTATTTTTTATTTATTGCCTCTTGGTCAGATCTTCCATAAGTTTAGTGTTTCTTTACATTGTTTTGCAGATGATGTCCAGATTTATATGCCCTTAAACTACAGAATGGTAAAACTGAATCTCTTTAGCTATTGATGGATTGTTTAGCTGAAGTCAAATCTTGGATGGAACAAAATTTTCTTCACCTCAATCACAGTAAAACCCTAGTTTTATTATTTGGTCAAAGTCCTCAGACTACAAATTCACATCTGATTATTGGTTCTTTAGCTCAGTTTTGTCAGACCTCTGCTAAGAATCTTGGTTTCACTTTTGATAGCTGTTTAAAGCTAGATAAACCAGTTAGCTCTGTTGTTAGATCAAGTTTTTATCACCTGTGGTTTTTAGCAAAAATTAAATCTTATTTTTGCTTTAAGGACTTTGAAGGACGTATCCGTGCTTTCATCACATCTCGGTTGGATTATTGCAATTCATTATATAGAGGCATGGATAAATCACAGATGCAGCGACTTCAAATGATCCAGAACGGAGCGGCACAGCTTCTTACAGGAACCAGGAAGCGTGACCATATAAGGCCCATACTGGCCTCTTTACATTGGCTGCCCGTCTTTTATCGAATAGATTTTAAGATTCTCTTATTAACTTATAAGGTTTTAAATGGATTAGCTCCTCCCTATCTTCGGGACCTTTTAAAATTTTACTCTGTATCCAGAAGCTTACGATCAAATAATCAGCTATTACTGACAGTCCCTCGGACCCGACCTAAGAGGAAAGGAGATCGGGCTTTTTCTGTTGTTGCTCCAATTCTATGGAACAATTTACCTTTTCAAATTAAATCTGCCGACAGCCTGGATCATTTTAAATCACTTCTTAAAACACATTTTTATTCTTTGGCATTTACTTGAAGTGTTTTGATAATCTGTTTTTATTAATTAGTACTATTGTTTGTCCTGTACAGCACTTTGGTGCAGTTTTATACCTGTTTTTAAAGTGCTATATAAATAAATTTGACATTGACATTGACACACACACACACACACACACACACACAAACACACACAAGGAGAATTTAGACAAGTCAATTAACCTAACAGTCATGTTTTTGGACCATGGGAGGAAGCTGGAGTACCTGGAGAGAATCCATGCATGCTCAGGGAGAACATGCAAACTCCATGCAGAAAGATCCCGGGCCGGGAATCGAACCCAGAACCTTCTTGCTGAGCAGCCTAATGATAAAGAAACACCAAAATTCCATTATCTTAATTCAAGAGTATAGAAAACTTTAAAGTGATATCCAAGGAGCACTATTTAATTTATCAAAAAGGATGAATGTAATATCTTCTTCGGGAAAAAGTTAATAAATATTCTATAGCCTAATCAAGTCACAAGATCTGAATTGCTTTAATTTTCTATTCCACCTTAAGAGAACCACTTTAAAACACTAAATTACATATTTGATGCAGATTCAAATATAATTCATGTAGACTGATGTTATTTGTAGACAGTTATCCGTGTGAGCAGGAAGAAGAATCATCTGGGTATTTTTTTCTCCCCGTGATATTCTTAGCATTTTTCAATTTTTATATATATATAAATTTTGTGTTATCTAATGTTACATAAAAATAAATATTTAATCAAGGCCAGACAACTTTGCAACTTTCTCTCTCAGTGTAGTTCGTAACAACCCCTTGCAATATATTTTGTGCACCTGTAAATATTCAGCTTTGAAAGTTCATTTATTCTCTCTCTGTTTCCTGGTTCCCTGAGCTTTTCTATGAATATCCTAACCCTTAATGCAGATATACACTCTACTTTCAAAGGTATTAGCAGACCTATCTAAATTATTGGAGTCAGATGTTCAAAACACTCCCTTGGCCACAGGTGTATAAAATGAATCACCAAAGGTCACAGGCTGTTGTAACAAACATTTTTTAAAGAATGGGTCAGTATGTCAAAGGAGGAAGTTTAGTGTGGATGTTTTTCATTATTTGTGCCTGCCTTAGCAATGCAAGGAGCATGTGAAGCAATGGTATTCAATGAGACACCTATTTTTATTGTTGCCCAAAAACGGACTCTTCACATATTCTCACACTGGAATTAATGCGACCCGTACAGGAGGATGCACCCCAACAATATAGATATAAAATGACAAGCTCGGGTGTCCGAGGGGTGCTTTTGCTTTCATAAGCGTTAGGGGTTACAATGGCGACGTGATTCACAAAACACGCCTCAAAAATCCCACAGGACTAAATGGTCAGAAGGAGAAAGAAGACATAAAAATCCCCCAGTTTTTAGACTTCGTTGTGTTGGTCATACATTCATACACCTACAAACACAGTTTAAAGGGCTGTTTGTAGATAAACCTTTAATTTTTCAGAAACTGAAGACGGTAATGTTGATCACTGCTATGGTTTTTCAAAAATCAGCCATCAAGCACCATAAAGTTTGAGGGAAAACTAGACGGAGTGTATGACAGCACACAAGGCTCATACCTTTTAAATCGCCACTCCACTCTTGATAAGTTTGCAGCTGATTTAACACAGACTTTGAAGCTGCAGCAAGTAGAAAAGTGCCTCTGGCAAGGTATTTTTACATTGTCACAATTCATTTTCTGAATTACATACATACAGAATCTAGGAGACGGCAGGGCTGTCACTCATGGTGAAACAATTTTTCTCAATAACATTAAATGTTTTTGTAGGGCACTAAATAGTTTGAAAGGGTTTTTGAGCACTTGACTGATCCTTTTTAACCTGGATCCAAATAAACCCAGACAGTTTAGTGACGTTTTGATTGATTTATTGAAAAGGTTAATCTGATACCGGGGCTGAATCTGTGTGGGCAAACAGGCTGCAGGTAGACAGGCGGGCAGATTGAGGGAGGTTTACCAGTTAGATCCAGGACAGAGAGGCAGGCAATTTAGCTGAGCTTTTCAGAGTCAGAGACCCAGAGAGAGGGGAGCAGGCTGGCAGAATCAAACAGGGGTCAGGCAGGCTCGGAGTAAGGAGGCAGATCGGGTCAGAAACAGATAGGTGGTCAGGTACTCTTTAGATGCTGGAATATTCGTAGCGGTTTGGCTCGAGATAATCTGGCACAGAGGATTGATCTGATGACCTTTTTAAAGTGCTGGATACCGGTGACTCCAGTCAGAGCTGATTGCAGATGAGTGGAGCAGAGCAGGTGTGTGGACTGAGTGATCAGGCCAGAATCAGTGCAGAAACCATTACAACAAAGGGTTTTAAATTCTGCCTGAAATTACATATATCTTTAAATCAAGTGTAGCTCCAAAGTTATAAATTGGACATTTAAAAAAATGCATTTTTATGGCACATGGTCATTTAAAAATATTTCCAAAGTGAACAACCTTTGTAAATGTTTTTCTTTTTCTTTTCTTGTAATCATTCAAATGTAAAAAAAATCCAGCCGATTTTATTTTTGGAGTACTTAATTTAATTTCATTCTGGGAAGAGCAACAACAAACAAAAAAGCTTAAATCACAAAGCTAAATAAAAATGAACTTGGTTTTGTTTTAAAATAGAAAAAAAAAACGTAACCATGTCTAAATGACATTTCTGACTAAAAATTGATTGATCTAAGGAGAATTGCAGAAGTTTGAAAGTTAAATTTTAAAAAAACGTCCACACTGCTCCTTTAAGCAGTGTCCTCTGTCTTGTTTTATGCTTTGATGATTTGATTTAGTTTTAATACATCAGAATCCTTGTTTTCATTTTCTATCTTTTCCTCTGCAGACTGAATGACTGTAACCTGTCAGTGAGAAGCTGTGAAGTTCTGGCCTCAGTTCTCAGCTCCCAGTCCTCTAATCTGATAGAGATTGACCTGAATAACAACAACCTCCAGGATTCCGGAGTAGAGCTGCTGTCTGCTGGACTAAAAAGTCCAAACTGTGAACTTGAAAGGATCAGGTCGGAATAGGTTTATTCTATTTTCTAATCAATACCTTAAATTGTTAACTTTGATATCAAGGCATGTTCATATTACTTTAACATGAAGGCATGTTTAACTAAAACCTTCAAAGTTAACTAATCAGAAGCCATACATCTTTGACATCATCATCATATATATTTTTTTCTAATCTGTTTCCAGTCATAATAATCTGAGCTCTTAACTTTTTAGAAAGTAGTAAACATTTCTTATGGGGTTTTTACCCGGCTCAAGGTCCACCACTAAAAGGGAGACCCACCACTAAGGTAAGAATCAGGTTCTGTTGGAATGTGCGGCACAATAATCTACAAAGTTAAAAACTAAGGGCCTTACCAGGTTCTCAGGGATCCTATATCAGTAATCGGTGCTGTATATGAAAGGTAAATGCCCAACCCAACCAAAGGTTCCTGGATGGTTCAGGCAGTGGAACATAAATACCGACCAAATATAATTTAAAAATGAATTTTTATCAAAGCAAGCTTTGATCATCCCGATTGTTCATGGATTGAGACAACATTTTTCTGTCCAAATAAATCTGTTTGTTCTTCTTTGACTTGTTTGTCTCTCAGACTTAGATCCTGTAACCTCTCAGGGAGAACTTGTGAAGTTCTGTCAACAGTTCTGGGGTCCAACTCATGCCGTCTGAGAGAGGTTGACCTGCAGAACAACAAACTCCAAGATTCAGGGGAGAAGTTTTTGTTTGGTTTGGACTGGACTCCGGAAATATTCAGGTGAGGCTTCATCAGACATTTTATTTTGGATTCTAATGAGGAAAAGTGTTTTTTTTTTTTTTTCCACAGATCCAAGTGGTTTAAATGCTATGTGGAGGATGTTCTGATTTATCCTTCAAAGTAGTTAGTGTCTCAGGTGGAACAGACGGCAGATAGTTCCTCATCTGTTTCATTGTCTGATTTAGAATCATGGTGTCTGTTAGGTTCAAAAATGTAGGTTCGTAAAAGAGGAACTGAGTCCACACAGGAAAGAGATTCAAACAGCTCCTGCAGGAGTGGAAAGAGCCCAACCCAACTTTCAACTCTTTCTCCCGACCCCCCTCCTGCAGTCGTCTTTTATTAGCAGATCATAACACATGGGGTGGGTTACAAAACAGACTGTTCTTCTGACAAAGGCAATAGATCAGGTCATAGGACAGAATGCTCCTCTGATTGAATCACAGAACAGAGTGGTCTTCTGATAACTGTGATTAGCCCTGTAAAAACATCAGTAATTTTCCACCACCGTTGCATGACAGTTTGCAGTAAACAGAGTGAAGCATCTCATTTCTCCAATGTTTCAGAAGTACACACACTAACTTTATAATCATCATTGAATAAACCTAACAGTGTCCAAGATCAAACGCTGTTGTTTTCATACATTTCTCTCACCTTTTCTCATACCATAGAATCCAATGTGTGCATCACAACACATTCAATATTGTTAACTTTAGTGTGTATGTGTAAATGAGCAAACATAATGTAAATGTATTATGTGTTCATGTAAATGTTTTAATTGGCGAGATCAAAAACTTGTTTAATTAACACCACAAATGATTCTGTATAAGTATACCACGGCCATCGCCTCTCAGCTAGGGTTCATTCATAAAACTGACATTAAAGACAGAGAAGAGAAATTCTGCTGACTGAGAGGTTGGCAGGAGAATTAACGTACCAGTAAAACCCATGCATTGGGGAATAAATCTCAAGACCTGGGTTCAATCAACATTTGATCACCCGGTCTCAATCAGAGAAGGTATGTTTGTCAAAGAATGTACACAAAGAATTAAACATGTTTAAGCATTAACAGAATCTATTCCAGTCATGGTTAAAAAAAATATTGATATGAGCACAATTTGCAGAGAAGGATCTAACCTTCAATCTCAGGCATTTTTACATCTTGACCACTCAGCTGGAGAATCAGCTAAATAGCAGAGATTCTCTGCATAGTTTCCAATTTTATCCTAAGGTCAGCCATGAGGTGTGTCTCCGCATGTGCCAGTCAGCATTCAGCCTTTCTCACACAGCCTACTGCATTACTTTATAAGTTGATGCTAGACTCTCTGGTCATCATATGTCAACATAGGAATGTCCATTTGGGTGACTTACAGGAAGTGAACAGTTATAGAAATTAACAGGTCTAACAGTTATTTTAAACAGATAATGAAATAAAAATAAATTAATCTTCAACCATTTTCCCCCTTTCAGATAGTTGAGCACTAGAAAGCCCAGTGATGCGAGAATTTATGTCGAACTTGAGTCAGCCTAACAGTACTTCAAAAAAGGATGTTAGTTATGTTCTTACACAAAACCTTGTGAGTTTGGCAAAAAAAAAAAAAAAAAAAAATCACATATATAATCTGTACAAAAACATATAGCATTTTTAACACTACATGCCCCAACACCCCCCACCCCTTGAAGTTTCACTCTACCTTGGTAACTGTCCTTGATGTAATGCAAATGTCCTGTGACCAGCCCTTCTACATGAGACTGGATAAAGGCTGAAACAAACTGGCATCAGAACCAGAGCATGCTCCAAACACTTTTCATTACCTCCCCCTGCAACATCAGACCTTTTTGCAGGAATATCTTGATAAGTCATATCTAAATCTTTTATTAAGGCAAACCTATTGAACAACCAGATATCATACGGGTCCTAGTTCCTGAGCTGAGAACAGGTCATAACCATGCTTTTCCAACAAGGCAAGGCAGAGCCTATTTATATTATCCATTCACCAACAGACTCATTTATATTGCAAAGCTCACTATGTGAAAGAAACATAGAGAATAATTGGATTTTTTCTGTTCTCACCTTTTCATGTCATTCAACATTTCAGCTTAGAGAATGATAAACAGTCTGATTTCAGTATAGCAGTAACATTTATTTCACCCAAGGAAAAGCGCTACATATGAAGCTACAATTGTCCCATTTAGCAGTTTTTACAAACCCAAGGTGAGTCCTTCCTGCATGTGTGACAGGTATACTGTGTGAAGTGCACACAACGCTCAGTAATGTGGTTTCTGTTGCAGAGATTGCACACCTGGCCTGCTTAGAATAACAATGAAAAAATCTAAAAATAGAGTTTAGCACATTTTACCAAAGTGAGAGTTGTAGTCTGAACTAGATGAGTTTATTTATGTGTGCAGGTTACAGAGTCCAAATAACCCAGATCCAGTTTTTCCAGCCGCATGTCGGAGAGGAATCTGATCTGATGTATTACAATGTCCATGTTTTCCTGCTGAAAGAAACTGATGGACTGATCCCCCTCCTCTTTTCAGGGAGCCTGATGGAGTCAGATGGTTGAAACTTGGTCTGAGAAAGTGTAAGTGTGTTTTTCATTGGATTCATGACAACAAAGCAGCTCACATTCACCCATCTTCTATCTGTCCATCACTTATTCAAAGGTCATCATCAAAGTATAAATAAATTATCAGTAACTGCAGCTGGATTGTGTTTGTTCTCCCCTTCAGATTCCTATCAGCTCACAATCAAGACAAACACAGTGAACAGAAACCTGAAACTGTCTGAAGACAAGAGGAAGGTGACATGGGTGGAAGAACCTCAGTCATATCCTGATCATCCAGAGAGATTTGATGTCTGGCCTCAGCTGCTTTGTACTGATGGTCTGACTGGTCACTGTTACTGGGAGGTCGAGTGGAGAGGAGATGTTGATATATCAGTAAGTTACAAAAGAATCAGTAGGAAAGGAGACAGTTATGAATGTTGGTTTGGATGGAATGATCATTCCTGGAGTCTGAGATGCTCTAATGGTGGTTACTATGTAAGGCACAACAGTACAAGGACAGACATATCCTCCTCCTCCTCCTCAGTCTCTAACAGAGTAGCAGTGTATGTGGACTGTCCTGCTGGCATTCTTACCTTCTACAGAGTCTCCTCTAACTCACTGATCCACCTCTTCACCTTTAACACCACATTCACTGAACCTCTTTATCCTGGATTCTTCATATCTCCTGGTTCATCAGTGTTTCTGTGTTGAGTCTAAAGAGTCAGCCAGTTGAACAGATAGTTCAGTCCTACATCTCTCTTTCCTTCACTTAGAAAGGTTTTCACATTCAGTCGGTTTCTTTCTTAAATTCCTGGAAAAGATTCCTTGTTGTCTTAATCCTGTTCCAGTCCTTTAAATGCATCTTATCATGCAAAATTCACATTAAAAACATATCCGACATGTGTACAGAAATATGGAGGACCTGGAGGGTCGCTGAAAAGAAACCAGCCATTTCATATTTAACATTCAAATCATGCAATATGAAAATCCTATTTAAAAAGCATTCACATAAAATTTTTAAACAGGAATTATAAATTGTGTTTATTAACCCATTATTAAATACTAGAATTCTAGCCTGACGTAGTCCGACTCAATTCTAGTCAGAATGAGTCTGATGCTGCTCCATAGAGCTGTGATTATGGGGCGTGTTTTGAACGAACCAGGAAAAAAAATGCCTCTGCACTCAATTGGATAGACCTACAACCAATAAGAGCAACGGAGTGCGTGACGTATGTTAAGCGACGCATAGTTGTTGTCAACAAAAATCAAAGCGTGAAGTTGCACGCCTAGAATAAGAAGATGAGCCTTGATCGCGTTTCTCTGTTCCTCTTTTAAAATTAATTTGCTGTCGATATCTTCTAGAACAGACCTAATAGCAATTCAATTCAATTCAATTCAATTCAGTTTATTTATATAGCGCCAAATTCACAACACATGTCATCTCAAGGCACTTTACAGTTCAACCAGATCATACAGTCAAATTGATACAAAGTTTTCTATCTAAGGAAAACCAGTTGATTGCATTGACTCATTGACTCTTCAGCAATCCCCCACACTAAGCATGCTTGTAGCGACAGTGGAGAGGAAAAACTCCCTTTTAACAGGAAGAAACCTCCAGCAGAACCAGGCTCAGTGTGAGCGGCCATCTGCTGAGGCCGACTGGGGTTCAAGGAGACAGAAGCAGAGATACAAAAAGCAGCTGTAAAAGGCGGCCCCGTCCAGGAAACACACAGCCAGGCTGACGAGCTCCGAGCCAGCTCCCATGCCAGAGGACGAAGAGAGCACATCCACTCAGTCACGGTCAGAGAAACAGGACCACACTGGAAAACAGGCCGATCTCCAACATCTATAAACAAGGGTGTTGATAGAAGCAGCACAGCTGATGTTTCTTTCCAGGATGACGTCACAGCCAAACAGGAACAGACGAGGCAAAGCTACTCTGAGGAAAAGCAGAGAGAGCAGAAGGTTAGAGATTGAACTAACAGATTCTGCAGAATAGGAGACCAGAGAGAATGAAGCAGAATGATGAAAAGGGGGTCCCTATGTCCTCCAAAAGTCTAAGCCTATAGCAGCATAACTATAGAGATAGCTCAGGATAACCTGAGCCACTCTAACTATAAGCTTTATCAAAAAGGAAAGTTTTAAGCCTAGCCTTAAAAGTAGACAGGGTGTCTGCCTCACGGACTAAAACTGGTAGTTGGTTCCACAGGAGAGGAGCCTGATAACTAAAGGATCTGCCTCCCATTCTACTTTTAGAAATTCTAGGAACCACTAGTAAACCTGCAGATTGAGAGCGAAGTGCTCTGTTAGGAACATAAGGAACAATCAGATCTCTGATATCAGATGGAGCTTGGCCATTTAAGGCTTTATATGTGAGAAGGAGGATTTTAAATTCTATTCTTGATTTAACAGGAAGCCAATGAAGAGAAGCCAGGATAGGAGAGATATGATCTCTCTTTTTCATTTTCATTAGAACTCTGGCTGCAGCATTTTGGATCAGCTGAAGGCTTTTAACTACAGTTTGTGGACTTCCTGATAGTAAAGAATTACAATAGTCCAGCCTTGAAGTAACAAATGCATGGACTAGTTTCTCAGCATCACCCCTGGACAGGATATTTCTAATTTTTGCAATGTTCCTCAGATGAAAGAAGGAAATTCTAGAAACCTCTTTGATATGGGATTTAAATGACAGATCCTGATCAAAAATAACACCAAGATTTTTTACTTTATTATCTGAAATCAGTTTAATCCCATCCAAATGAAGTGACTGGCTAATCAGCTTCTTTTTCAGAGACTCTGGTCCAAAGACTATAACTTCTGTTTTGTCTGCATTCAGAAGCAGAAAGTTAAGAGTCATCCAGGTTTTTATGTCTTCAAGACATGCCTGTAATCTATGTAATGGGTTAGCTTCATCTGGATTTATAGACAGATATAGCTGGGTATCATCAGCATAACAGTGGAAATTAATCCCATGCTGTCTAATAATTCTACCAATTGGGAGCATGTATAAAGTAAAGAGAATTGGTCCTAGCACTGATCCCTGTGGTACTCCACAGGTAACCTTTGAGCGTGTTGAAGATCTATCATTAACGTGAACAAACTGAATTCGATCAGATAGATAAGATTTAAACCAGTCTAGTGCTGTTCCTTTAATTCCAACAAAATATTCAAGTCTTTCTAAAAGAATATTATGGTCAACTGTATCAAATGCAGCACTAAGATCCAACAGGACGAGCACAGATACAAGTCCATTATCTGAGGCCATGAGAATATCATTAGTGACTTTCACCAGAGCTGTTTCAGTGCTATGATGAGCTCTAAAGCCAGACTGAAACTCTTCAAAAAGTTCATTATGGTGGAAGTGATCACAAACTTGTTTGGCAACTACTTTCTCAAGAATTTTGGATAAGAAAGGAAGATTGGATATAGGTCTATAATTGACCAAGTCATCTGGGTCAAGAGACGGTTTCTTAAGCAGAGGTTTAATTACAGCAACCTTAAAAGCTTTAGGTACATATCCCTGTAACAGAGATAGATTAATCACATCTAAAATGGAGGAGGAGATCAAAGGGAATACCTCCTTAAATAACCTGGTTGGAACTGGATCTAACATACAAGTTGAAGGCTTAGATGAAGACAATAATTTTGCTAATTCAGAGAGTTCAACTGGATCAAAGTAGTCTAAACCCGGTTCAGATTCCATGACTACCTCAGGTACAATCGCGGATAGAGGAGTGCTTATGATCTTATTTTTAATAAGATCAATCTTATTTATAAAGAATCCCATAAAATCATTGCTGCTAAGAGCAGGTGGAATGGACGGTTCAACAGAGCTATGGCTCTGGGTGAGTTTGGCAACTGTATTAAAAAGAAATCTTGGATTATTCTTATTCTCCTCTATTAATGAGGAGAAGTATGCTGCTCTTGCTTTACAAAGGGTCCTCTTATACAGCAGTAAACCATTTTTCCAGACTAGGAAGGACTCTCGCAGGCCTGTGGAGCGATATTTTCTCTCCAGTTTCCTAGCATTTTGCTTCAAAGTACGCAGCTCTGCATTAAACCAAGGAGCCAGCTTTCTATTTTTAACGGTTTTCATTTTCAAAGGAGCTGCGTTGTCTAAGGCAATACGCAGAGAACTAGCAACCCCATCAACAAAATCATCAACCTGTGAAGAGGAATAAGCTAAGCTTTTGCACTCTGCAGCACTGCTCAGTGACATAGAGGAGAGAGAAAGTGAAGCAGATTCTTTAAAATGTATAACTGCACTATCTGATAAAGATCTACTAAAATTGAACCTTCTTTTGGGGGAGGAGAACTCTGTTAAAGTAATCCTGAAGGTTATTAGAAAGTGGTCAGAGAGGACAGGGTTGTGAGGAAATACTGTTATTTCTTCACATTCTATGCCGTATGTCAGCACAAGATCCAAAGTATGAAGATGAGAATGTGTGGGACTATTCACATTTTGAACAAAGCCAATAGTGTCTAAGATAGCATTAAAGGCTGCTCTTAAGCTATCGCCTTCAATGTCAGCATGGATGTTAAAATCTCCCACTATGATGACCCTGTCAGTATTTAATACCAAATTAGAAAGGAACTGTGAAAACTCATCTAAAAATTCAGAGTAAGGACCTGGTGGACGATACAAAGTTACAAGAAGAAGAGGTTTTCTTGCCTTGAAATTTGGATCAGGGAAATTAAGGGTTAAATGTTCAAAAGAGTTGTAGGTATTAATTGTTTTGGGAGTAATCAGTAAGTCAGACTGGAAGATTGTTGCTACTCCTCCTCCTCGCCCAGAACTTCTGGGGATGTGAAAATTTAAATAGCTTGAAGGAGTTGCCTCATTTATGCTCACATAATCCTCTTGCTGCAGCCAGGTTTCTGTAAGGCAAAACAAGTCAATGTGATTATCACAAATCAAGTCATTAACTAGCAGACTTTTAGAGGAAAGCGATCTTATGTTAAACAGACCGCATTTAATTGTTTTAACTTTTTCCCCAATTGGAGTTATTTTGATTTTAATTAGATTATCATGATTTACTCCTTTGGGAATCTTTGCTAATTTATTAGATTTTGGTCGTGGGCAAGACACTGTCTGGATGGAGTAAAGAGTGGGTAACAGTAGAGAAGCTGCAGAGATGTGTGTTAAACTACAACTCTGCTTCCTGGTCTGCACCCTGGGTGGTCAGGGTTTTGGAGGACTAGCAGAATCTACTCACCTCAACTCTCCAGCGGCAGCCATTGTTGTTGTCACCCAAGCGCACTTTGGTCACGTGGTTGATTACGTTACTGTTGATCATCTGTCCATCATCGTATAAAGCCCGCCCTGACAATTTGATTGGATCGCCAGAGGGTGGGCGATCATACTCGCGCTACTATGAATTCGTATGAATTCGATTATAGCACCATCTAGATTATAGTACTTTCTTTTTCAAGTTGCATTTTGAACCCTACTTGATATTGCATTTTCCTTTTCCTTTTCCCTCTCCATTTCCATTTTCCATTACTCTTTTGGTCCAGGGGAAAACGGAAAGCAGTTCAACTCTCATTAGTTAGACTGCCGCACTTGGTTAGTAAAAGGTACCGATGAGGGAAATGGTTACATCTGAACAGCAACTGTGATTAGTTTTTTAATGTGCTTTGAACAAATTTATCTCCAATCTTTTTTGTCTTGTTTCTTGTTTGTGTCTCTCATACAGTTTTTCTTCCTCTGATCTGAACAGTTTTGTTCATTACTCCCAGATAAACAGCCTGCCTCCTCAGGATCTGTGGGCTTTGAAGTTCAGGGTTTCTGGAACTGATCACTGATGAAAAATTATGATGTGAGTGGAGCTGCTGTTTGAACTTCCAAGCTGGTTGTTCAGTTCCTCACCGTTAGTACTGTCAGACTCAGCATTCAGAGTGTTGGGCTGGAACCCTGACCAGTGGTTCTGTGTGCTTCTTCCTGTCTATTAGGTTCTGAGGTGTTTGATAAACTCAGTGTAAATCTGTTCAGGTTGTTCTGTTGTTGGCTCTGCAGCGGTTCTACAGCAACTTTAAACGTTGTCGCTATTGCAGCTCTTTGGATCATGTGACATTTGTTTGGGTCGGTGCAGCTTTCTGAATAGAACCTGTTGGTTCTGGTTCGTCTTCATGTGTATTTATGCTGCTGATAAATATATATCCCTCTGATATTTTTGGAAACCAAAAATAAAACTCTAATAAAATCATGCATGGAGTCATGAATATTTTTCCTGAATTTAGGAATGCTATTTTTGGTGCAAATGAAACAAAATATATGAATCTAATTAGGATGCTTTCTGTATTTTATTAGTATTTTAACCGTTTTTTTTTAAGTCTTTTAGAAACTGAAACCTAAATATTATAATTTACTTTAAATGTTTTATTTCCTTTTTAATGCAAAATTGTTTTTTTGTTGTTTTCCCACTGGGTGAAGATAAATATATTAATAGATGATAAATACATCTATTTGGGGATATTTAAGTGTATTTCATGACTTTACCCATACAATCCAAGTACATCAGAACCCCAGCTTCTGACAGTGTTGGACCTTTCTAGGCTGAGACCAGAGCCTCCTACTTCTGCATTCAAACTCTATATATCTATAAACTCTATATTGGATCCAAACTAGATACTTTTGTTCTTTTTAGTGACTGTTTGTTAAAAATAGAATTTCTGATGTTTAAATTTGGATAGTTTTTAACATCTGAGTCCAAAGATGTAGAGCTGAACTAAGGAAAAAGTTGTGGTTCTGAAGCAGAATCTGTGTAGAATTAGTTCTTTCTGGTTCTGAAGGTGAACATGTCCTGGTCTGACAATCTGCTGGTGGAATGAAGAGCTCTGATTGGACCTCTGGGCCCTGAAGTGGGATGGTTTGGACGTTTTCACTCGAGATGAGAAACATTCAGTCGTCACATCATCAGAGTCTCATATTTCTCAAAATGTAGAACAAGAAAAATATTTTTAAAAAGTAGAAGAGTGAGTGAGTAGATGAGTGAGTAGCTCAGCCACTAAGAAGGATGGCTGGTTATCTGAAGGTTGTTGGTTTGAATCCACAATGATGCTCTCCATCCACCTGCTCAGGTTCTGTTGGAGGTCCATGAAGAAAGTGTCATCATCCAGCTGCTCCACTTGCTGCAGATACAGTCCAGCATCTGGTACTGGATCCACCGTGCCATCTGCTGGTGACAAAGAGCAGCTGCAACCTTATAGAACATAGAAAACGATTGCCTAGAATCAATATTTATTAGAATATTTGACAGTAAAAGGAGTTTAGATTCAAACTAGAACTAATAGTTTGTATAAAGAATGTCTAATAAGAGATGGAGATATAAGCTTTAACCACTAACTTCTGAAAAAATAGCACGGTGGATGAAGAGAAAATTCAGAAGTTCCAGTTTATCAAATGTTCAAGTTGAACCGAGGAATATGTCCTGAATATTTCCTGTAGAGCTCTCTGCAGAACGAAGGAATGTGATTGGTCTAATCAAAGGCTCAGCAAGTAGTTATTCCTAATAAGGAGAGAGAGAACACAGATTGGAGCTAACGTTCAATAAGTTCACGAGTTAAACAATGAAAACTGTAAATATTCATCCTCTGACATTTATTGAATGAGGTTTTAGTGGAATCTGTTGTTTGATTTAAAGGAATATTTCGATGGTGGACATGTTTTTGTTGGGAAGATGGTAATGAATTTCCCCCTAGTGGTTTAAAGGTGAACTGCATGATTTCAGTTTCTGAGCTTAGGTGAAAGGTCTCATCATCAGGAGGTGATGAAGATATTCTGAGACGAGGAAACATCTAGGACAGAGAGAAAGATGAGAAGCTGCTTCAGCAAGAGGTGGAGGCCATGAATCACTCTGCTGAGTAAACAGTGGAGGACAGTGAGAAGATCTTCACTGAGCTGATCAGCCTCATCCAGAAAAGAAGCTCTGATGTGAAGCAGCAGATCAGATCCGAGCAGAAAGCTGAAGTTAGTCAAGTCAAAGAGCTTCAGGAGAAGCTGGAGCAGGAGATCAGTGAGCTGAAGAGGAAAGACGCTGAGTTTGAGCAGCTCTCAGACACAGAGGATCACAACCAGTTTCTCCACAGCTACCCCTCACTGTCAGACCTCAGAGACGCTGGGAGGATGTGACAGCAGCTGTGTCAGAGCTTAGAGACAAACTACAGGATGTACAAGAGGAAGGAATGAAAGTTTATTTGGATATAATGACAAATCTTGGGCATTAAGGTCTTTCAAAGGGGGTTATCAATTTGGTCACAACAGCATCTGGACCTCCATCTCAGGTCCTGGTTCCTCCAGAGTAGGAGTGGACCTGGATCACAGAGCAGGTGTTCTGTCCTTCTACAGCGTCTCTGAAACCAGAACTCTCCTTCACAGAGTCCAGACCACATTCACTCAGCCGCTACATGCTGGAGTTAATGTTTGGAGGTTCTGCAGGATTCTGTAAAGCTGAATAGATCCAGTGTGTTGGTTCTGATTATCGATCAGGGTTCCTGGTTCTAGAGTCTCTGCTCTGCTGCTCTCTTCTTTTTCTTTTTAAATGTAGTTCTCTTGGTCTGTGTTCCAGGAGTCATGAAGGATTTCACTGCTGATGATTTCTTTCATTCTTCTGACTCAGAAATATTTCTGCAGATGAAAATGTAAACTACTCTGGGCTCTGATTGTGATCTGTAATATCTGTATGAATGGATCTGGATGTTCTGGTTTCTCGCCCTCTGTTCTGCAGGACTAATGTTGTTCTAGTTGAAATCAGTTGAGGTTGAAGTGAACTGAACTCGCTTCTGTTTTCTGGGTTTGAATCCAGAGATGAAAACTGAAACTAACATCAACCTAGAACTGATGCTGTTTTCTTCTAGATCCCTTAGGTCTAGATCAGAAAAATCTGTGTCTTCTGTTCTGTCTCTTTGGTTTCTTCAATAAAACAACTTGATTCCAGAGAAATGTAGAAACGTTTTGTTCTCATTCTTCCAATAAATAGTGAGTTTTGTGTCTAAAGGTCAGAAAGGTTTCCTTCAGAGCGTCTCATGATGCTGGAGAAGATCAGATGTTTGCTTTCACTTTCATTCATCCAGAACTTTCTACTTCCAGCTCTGTTTCAGAGAGACGACAGAAAGAAAGCATTTATTACACACTGCATGAAAAGTGAGATTTTCGTCCCCGTAAACTCCCGCAGATCTCCCTGATTTTCGTCAGTTTCCGACAATTTGCAACCCGCGCTTGTCGCCATTTGTCAGTGCCACAAATTGTCGGAGACTCTGACGTATGTGGAGAGCGATCAGCTGTACTAATGGCCCTAATTAGCATATGAATGGCCAGGTCTGGCTTGAATAACCTTCTCAGTATTGGCTGAAACCACTATTCTCAAACAAGTAAAATCGCTCGTGATTGGCAGCAAAACCACACGTGGCCACGCCAGGCTTTAATTTTCTTACTGAGTATTGGACGGAACCACTTCTTTTTAAACAAGTAAAGTCGCTCGTGATTGGTTGGCATATATATATATTTACATATAAATTTACATAAATATATATGTAAATATATATACATATGGGGTCGCTGAAAACAACAGACTGAACAAACTGATCAAGAGGGCCGGTGATGTTGTGGGGGAGCAGCTGGACACTCTGACCACCGTGGCAGAGAGGAGGATGCTGTCCAGGTTTAAGTCCATCTTAGACAATGACTCACATCCTCTCCACGACACACTGGTCCAGCAGACCAGCTCCTTCAGCAGAAGACTCCTCCTACCCAGATGCACCACAGAGCGCCACAGGAAATCATTCCTACCTGTGGTCATCAACCTATATAACGCCTCCCTCAAGTGATTCAGCCCCCCCCCCACCCCCACCCCCGTCCGTCCGTAATTGACATTTATGCACTATTTTTGCACGCCACGTATCACTTTACTTGGATTTATTCACTTTAATTGGACTTTTCACTTTATTTGGATTTAGTTTTTACATATACATAGATATACATACAGATATATGTACAGAAGAGCTATATGTGTATATATATTTTATCTCTTTTTATTCTTATTTTTTATCTTATTATATTGTATAGTTGGATTTGTGTATATATCATGTAAAACTGTAACTAGAGCGTGTAACAAAAGTAATTTCCCTCTGGGATTATTAAAGTATTTCTGATTCTGATATATATAAATATATATTTATTTATTTATTCATATATTTATTTATTCATATGCTGTGTAGTTATGTTATCCTACACTACTACACAATTATTAGGCTACCATCAAGGACATGAATGAATTTATACAGGAAATGAACATTTGCCAGGAAGCTGTTTATGCAAAGAAAGAGCTTTATTAAAACACACACAACTATATAAAATGCGAGGATCTGCCCACACATGCGTATCCAAAAATTACAACTCTGTGAACTGTCTGTTTGCTTCCTCGGGGTTGGAGGTAACTGGCAGCATTTCCTCCGAGGCAGGTCCGATGTGCAGACGCCTACTGTGCGTGGCCCTGTACTAAGGCATCGCTTCTAACCGGGACCGCAGCTTAACACAGAGTTCAGAGAGATCCGGCCTAAGAAATGGCGGTGGCCATTCCAAAGTTCCACTTCCTCATCAGCTAGCACTGTGCCTCGATTCCAGCAGCTGTAAAAAAAACAAAAAACAATGAATCAGCACTATGCGATGGGATGCACTGTGTATGGACACAACACATCTATCAATGCACCAGAAAAATAGTCACCAAAGAAAGTTACTTACTCTCTTTCTTTTCTGAATGCTTGGCATATTCCACGCGCAACGTGTTCGCTGGCTGCGTATATCTGAAGCTCCTGCGTACCGTCTCGTAATACGTCTTACAGGCAGCTGGAAAACAATTAAATGAGAGTGGTGTGAATAATAGGAGGTCACCGCCTCATTATGAGGCGAGATTAGTCTGTGAAAACAAAATGTACAGTTATGATCGGTATCCATCCGTATCCATTTCCTTTTACTGCAGAATGAAAGCATATTCTTTAACTCTTATCCTTGCTCCGGTTCATAGCGCCTGCAATTTGTCTCTGAGTTGTGAAGACGGCGTACTGCTTCCTGTGAATCACAAAAAACACACTTTAATAAAGCTTGTTCTTGCAAGGCTACTATTAGCCGTAGCTTTAGCTTTTAGCTTAGCTAGCAGTAATCGAACATAAATTTACCGCTAGCTTCTCTTCTTTGAGTTCGCCTCTCCCGCACAGTTGTTCGACTGCAGAGTCGCCATCGCGTCCAAGAGGAGTTGAAGGTGAGTTGAATGCTAGACGTCATCCAGCCATTGATCACGTACCAGCAAAATCCAAACAAAGGAACTGGAGATAAAGTTCTTCTGAGTATAGCTCCTCCAATCACATACAAGGTCATTGTTATACGGAAGGACTCGCAAGAACAGCTGCGTCATCATGTTTTTGGTTTTTTTTGCTTTATTGGCAATTCCCTGTAACAATACAGAGTAATTCAAACATCAAACAAAGATACACAGCAGTTGGGGTCATTATAACTTTAAAAAAAATTAGACATAGAATGTATAAAATAAAAAAATAAAACAAGGGAAACAAACATAAATAAATAAACAAATAAATAAAATAAACATAAAATAATAATAGCTAGGGGTTTACATTGAGTTTATGGTAACTTTTTGTAGCTTCCTGTCCTAAACAGTCTTTAAGGAAACATATTAGAAGATGCAATATTGTATATGTGAGAGAGGAGTTGCTGTAAAACAATGGTTTACCACAGATTTAAAACTAGTAATAGCATAAAGAAATATGAAAACTCTAAAACAGTCTTTAGACTTTTTATCAGCAATTACTGTGGGTAGCACAACTTGTGTTACAGAAAATAGCAGGCTTTGGAGATATGTTCTGGAGAATCTTGATTTATACCATACTACAGAACATTTCAAAAGGCTGCTGACTTTTTCTATGTTTATAGGTGAAAATAATAAAAACTACAAAAGAGCAACTTTGCTGTTCTCCATAAATGTTGGGAAAATTGTTTAAAAGTTTGTTGCATAAGGGCGTGCTTTGGTTGCCCAGTGTTTAGCGCACAAAACCCATGTACAGAAAGATGACTTAGTCCTCGACATGGATGACCCGGGTTCGAATCCTTTGGCCGCATGTCTCTCCCTCTCTCATACCCCCTTTCCTGCCAGCCTACTGCCAAAAAAAACGAGACACTAGTGCCGTAAAAACTCCAAAATGTGCTGTAAAAACTCCCAAAAAAAAGGCTCTTGCATAAAAGCTTCTACAACACAATGCTGGTGATGGTAGATTGTTTTGAAGGGTCAGACAGGAAAGCTTGGTAAACAAATCTAACATATCTGAGATGCTGATACCATTTACTGTGAAAGAAAGGACAACGGAGAGAAAATGTAGAGAATAATGTAGGAGTGCTGCTAGAATTCCAGTTCCCAGATCTGTGTTTTCTATTACTTCTACAACCATTAAAACTTATGTTATAAATGTACGTTATTGGCAAGTGAAACCCTGTCAGAGCTCTCCTTAGATATCAGCCCAGTTACAGTTTGCCCTGCAAAAATAATCTGCTCTCTTGAAAATCTCAAACTCTTGCCACATTTCAAGCATCGAACATAAACATTTTTTTGTGAAGAATCAACAACTAGTTTTACCCAATCATGAAGTGTAATTAAATATATTGGATATTTTTAACTTTTTTAACAAATAAAAAACTGAAGAGTGGGGTGTGCAAAATGAATCGGCCCCTTTTACTTTCAGTGCAGCAAACTCTCCCCAGAAGTTCAGTGAGGATCTCTGAATGATCCAATGTCCACCTAAATGATACTAAATAGAATCCTCCTGTGTGTAATCAAGTCTCCCGATAAATGCACCTGCTCTGTGATCGCCTCAGAGGTCTGTTTAAAGTGCAGAGAGCATCATGAAGAACAAGGAACTATGAAGGAATCATATGATATTAAGGCAAATGAAAAGGGCTGGATGGATGAGGAGATGATGAAAGCATGGCTGAGGCAGCTGTAGGTAAGTAGACCAGGTGGTTTTTCCACTCATCACCATCACTGTTAATCTGAGACTCCATGCGTGCCCATCTCACAGCCGATGTGAAAAACATGGTGAATCAAATGAACGCTGTGCTCGCCGTTATCCCGGGGGTCTGACAAAGGAACTTGAACCGCTCAACATCGGTGTTAACCGGCCGTTCAAAGTAAGGCTGCGAGCGGCGTGGGAGCGATGGATGACAGACGGAGACCACAGTTTCAGGATAAGTGGAAGGCAGCGCCGGGCAAGTTACGCCACCGTTTGCGGATGGATTGTAGATGCTTGGACTAACGTGTCTGCTGGCTCTGTTCTTCAAGCTTTCGCAAAAGCCGGCATCATTTCTGAGGAGCCGCGCTGCACGGAAAGTGACTCTGACAGCGAAGAAGGGGAAATTGGCATGTCTGATTTAGTGCAGCTGTTTAATTCAGAAACAGAGGATGATGACTTTGATGGGTTTGATTAATACTTTGTAATAAATACATGAATAAAGCACAATCATACTCAGTTTTGCTCCCGCTCTATTTTTAAATACGCAGTAGAGGTATTTAAAGGTAGTAGAGGACATGTACCTGTATATAAAACCCGCGCCCTATAGTCCGGTGCGCCTTATGTGTGTGTTAAATACAGAAATGGGACACATAACTGAGACTGCGCCTTTTAGTACGGTGCGTCTTATGGTCGGGAAAATATGGTATTTAAAGTACATATACAGACTAGGTCATATCAAGATCCATTTAGCTTTGATTAAGTGCTTCTATGCATTATGAACCAATAATATGTTTTCCATTGAATTACAAAACTATTTTTCGACAACATAATAACTTTTGATGGAACTGATAACAGTAAACATGTAAAGTTCATAAATGAAATTGAGGAAAGATTACTAAACAGTTATCTAATTTTAATAGATTGTAATGGTCATCTTTTTTTTTTCTTCTCTTAGGCGATATCTGGCGAATCCTTTGAGCCCGAATTCATAAGGATGAAAGTACCAAGCTCATCGACTTTTTTTTTTGGCAAGCAAAAATGAATGGAACAAACTACAGAAGAAAAGAAAAAGACAAACATTCAAAGGATTGAACTGGACTTACGTAATTAGCAGAGGAATTAGGTCCATATGTCCCTACTGCTCTTTTGCATTTAAAAGGCATCGACTTAAGGTGTTGGGCTCTACAAAACCTGGTCCACATTTCCGTTGTACAGGTTACTGTAGATTTGATGACTGCCCTGTCAAAGTGAATGTCGAAATTGGTAATAAGGACTTGAAGGCAACTGTGTACTTTGAAGGGGACCACAGCGTGCACCGCGCCACACAGATTGTCCGGAGACCAGTACGTGGTGATTGTAGAGGAGACATGGCCCAAAAACTTGAAAATACACTTCCAAAAACAATGCATCTGAACCTGCTGAACAAAATTGATAACAAAATAATGATTATGGGCTCTAGAGATGAGGCTCCGACTAAAGATGTCTTAAAAAATATTTCTTCTGAGGAAAGAAAGAAAAGTAGACTTCACAAGAATGAAATGATCAGTATTCAGAAAATGGTGAAGCAGAAAACAGGATCCAATGACAACATCCTCCAGAAAATAGTGATGCACCCCAAAGGGGTTATGTTGTGGTCAAAAAGGAGCATAAACATTTTCCAGGAGCGCAGCTGTGAGGACATAATATATCTATCTATACAGGCAGCATTATAAAAAAGCAAAAAGGTTCTCCACCATATTACATTTATGAATTAGTTGTACGTAACCCAAGCAAGAATGCTTCCCCTCTACCTGTAGCTAACTATGTAACATGCGACCACACCACAGCATCAGTGACATATTTCTTGGAAGCGTTCCGGACTGACATTTACCGGCACTGTGGTAGCAAAGGTTTACGGCCACCTGTGATGTTTATATGTGATGGTTCTATAGTTTTGATGCAGGCTATATGTCTTACATTTGCAAGGAAAAACTTGCACAACACCATAAATCACTACTTTAGCATTGCTGCAGGAAAAGCAACAACAGAGGATTTCAAAGTGCCACTGCTGCATCGTTGCCTGAGCCATGTGATGAAAAATGCCAAGGAAATGTGCCGAAAATAGTAAGATCTTTGACTTATTGTTGGGAGCTGGAGAAGTTCCACCTTTCTCCAGCAGAGTCCGCCGTGGATCCTCCTGTGTGAGCCTTCTGCACAGCTGCAGCCCATCAGATCATCAGAGGATCCACTACATAAGCTGTCTTCAGACCTTGCCTCAACGCCGCAGTGTTGATCCAGTTGGTCAGCGCCTAAGCCTAGACTCTCAGTGAATCTTTGTGACTTTTGAATCCAGCCTGGATTCTAACCGTTGTCTCTGTCTTCCAGGAAACCAGTTTCTCCTCTGTGGAGATCAGGAAGAGCTAATCTGCCGAGCCGACCCTCAGAGCCAAACCTGAAGAACCTCAGTGAACTTCCATGCAGCTCTGGACCAAGAGCTGGAAAACCCAAAGCCAAGGTCTGCTCAAAACTAGAAGTGAGACGCTGAAGCAGCTTGCGGACTCTGCTGATCAACTCCTCTCCAGATCCAACAGTGACCCTCTCAAAGCTATGTACAAGAACCCTCAAGGTACAATCAGTAACAATCAAGAAAGCAAACTCCAAAGTACAACGCTAACTGAACTGTCTCTCACGCAGACTCCGGTGAACCAGTTTCCAGGCCCGAACCAGAACCAGTCATATCAGTGTGCTTGTGACAAAATAAACTTGTTAAACTTTTACTCCTGTGTCCGTCTAGTGGTGTTCTGCATATTTGGGTCACTCTCCGTGCACCCATCATGACACTTATCAGAAAATACAGAGATGTAATTATATGCATTACTTAGCAAAAGGACATATGGCATTAATAATAAAACCTTCAAATAAGTAATGCAAGTTTAGTGTATATATAGCCGACAATTTTTTCTGATTTGGCAATAGTCACATAATTTTTGCTTAATAGGTATAAAAATGTAATAGCCATGAAAAGGCTCTCAGCTGAAGGACTGATTTATGATAAATAAAAAAATGATAGACCTGTCCATGAAGAAGGAAAATTTAAAATGTAAATAAAAGCTGATACATTTCATTTTTTCTGTATATAAATTCAATTAATACTGTCTTTGAAATCTCTCATCCTGCAATGCGAGTCAACATTACCATCTGGCAATGCACAGTTTTGGTCTATTCACAACAGCTCAGTCCCTGAATGAGCTTGATGACATGGTTCAGAGTGCTGCAGTGTTGTTTTCCAGTCCATCAAGTGGGGAAAATGTTCATAGACATTTTCAGAACCTGCAGTCAAAGTTGTTGACAATTGGACAACTCCCAGATGAGACAAACAAGAAAACAATTGAAGCAGAGGACATGAAGGTATCTGTTTTTTAAAGTACAAAGTTGAATAAATAAATACAAGCAATGTTGGATGATTTTATCTTTTTTTTAAAAGATGCAGGTTGAGCAACATTAGAAGTCATCACAAGAAATTATGATAATGAATATGTAACAAGTTGCATCCTTAAATATACTGCTAAAGGATGTTAAATATAAAAAATCTCCTCCTTCACGAAGACGTCATTGCACAAATTTACTTTGTTTGATATTTCACATTATAGCACATGTGCTTCTGCAATTTCATTAGGAAATCAAGGGAATAAATGACTTTGCAAAGCATTACCATGACGTGGTTGACAGAGCTCCCCTGGACAAAGAGGGTGAACCAAATGTCTATTTCTGTGAAGGCTTGATGAAACATCTCACAAAACTCCTACTGCCATATGCTGGACTCTGGACAGGGATAATGCTTGGTTTGTAATTCAAAACAATTTAAAAAATTTAAAGCTTAAAACTGTTGCCACAACTTCTGCTTAATATTCCTTACACACTGCTTCAATTAAGGTGACCTTGGGCGTCATGGAAATGGTCAGCCATATGAGGAGTACTCAAAGAAATACAGTGTTCTTAAAAGCCTTAAGAGACAGGTATTACAATATTTAAAATTATGACTAAATTTAGCACTGTTTCATGTTTGAAGTTTTACTAATATTAACTTGTTTATTGAAATTTACTTTCAGAACATCACGATGGACAACCGAACACAGGGCATTATGGAGAAAAGCCAATGGCACCTTAAACATATCGGTTTCACTTCCGGAAGGATGAACAGATTGGATGACTTTGTTGTTCACTATCAGCACACACACACAGCACTTTTGAAAGAGTATGAGGACTCAAAAAAAGAACTACAAGAGAAGGTAATGTATTTAAATATGGAGTTTTTTGGCAATGCACAATCAGCATTCATAAAACATCTATGATGAATACTGTTACATTTAATTGAAGTGTATAATATGTCTTAACCCCTCCCCAGCCTAATTCTACTGTTATGAGGGGTGAAACTTCAGTGTACAATTGTATGTGAATTGGCAATAGTCAATAAATTTTTGCTTCCTAGGAAGAAACCATTGAGTGCTGAAATACATAATTTCTCAACAGCTAACATGTCATACTTCAAACATTTAGTTGTTTACATGTTATAAATGAAATGGGGTTTTAGTGTATAAATATACCTGAAAAGCATCTGCGTAGTCAGATCACAGAAATAAAATTAGATTTTATTTGTAATAATGCAAATAAAAACATAAGTGTTGTTAATTTTATTGTGAAATATTCTCAATTTTAATTATAACAAATGTTGTGATAACATTTAAAGGGACACTATGCAACATTTTTCAGTTAATTAATGTGTTCCATAACGTTATGGATGATTAAATGAGTCATTTCAGGTTGAACAAAGCTATTCTCGGCCGCCCTGGTGGTCTGTGGGGGAAATACTGCACTTGCAACTGCAGGAGCACCGACCCGCACCCACAGGCTCAGAAGTCTCACGAGAGTCAGTCTTGCTTTACGGCGAGAACTGCTACACCCCCCAGTTAAAAGCATTCTCGTTGCTAGCACAGTGGCAATCTTTGTGCAGTTATGCTACGTTCACGCAGCAAAAGCAGCAAAATCGTGTCTGCTGCTTCATTTTTGCTGCTTGTACCAGTTAGTTCTGACCCGTGGCTGAAGCAGCTTTGCTTGTGCGGTGCAAAAGTGTGTCTGAGGCGCGTTGGGCGGAGCTTCACTATCCTTTCTCTGCCTTGCAGCTATATTTGCTGTGATCAGTGGGAATAAAGTAGTTTTAATATGTGTTAAGTGAGAAAATACACCTGAAAACTTAATCAGTGCAGTCAGTTCATTCAGATTATTATCCTGCCTTCAATATTTTTTCTGTCTGAGCCGCTCAGACCCCCACATACCAGCGGTGCGCCGACAGTATGAATCCCTTCATCAGCAGCGGTTCACCGCGGCAGCTGGTAGGTGTTTTTCATCTAAATAATCCAAACTGCATATTCTGCCGGCAGATTTCTGCATTTTAAGTTAATTTAGGCGTCAATAAACTGTTTAAAAGGAGTGATCATCAGCGCTGTGTCTCTCTCCCCGACGCGCTGCTTCAGCTGCTCAGACGTGCTGCGCCTGCTGCACGTCTGAGCAGCTGGCGCAGCACCGCACCGCGGGACCTTTTGCTGCGCCTTGACGCGCGTCAACCATTGACTTTGCATGTAAACTCGCTGCTTCTGTCGCGCCAGCTACGTCCAGTGTGAACGCAGCGTTAGTCATTCGCTGCTAAGCTCAAAACAACCGCGCCTGGCTTGACGGAGAAACCAGGAGAACAGCTGAGCATATTTACGACAGTGCACTTTTACTTTCGCCCTCTGGGGGGAGCCTCGCTGGAAAATCAACACCGGTTGCATAGTGTACCTTTAATGAAAATGACAGTATTGACCATAAGCGTCGTTAGACCTATTTAAGGGTGGCTTCAGTCATCCTTTCTTTGGCATTAGCCACCCTATAATTATTTTGCGATTTTAAAAAATATATATTTTTTTTCTGTATTTATTTTTTCCTCATATTTTCCCAAAACAAATGCAGTAAAGCACCGAATAAAAGCCATAAAGAAGACAAGTTAATCTGAACAGTCATAGGCGTAACTTCCTTAAGGACTGGTGTGGACATGTCCCCACCAATCTTGACCGGTAGGAGGACAGTCCCCACCAATATTTTGTACACGTATTCTGCTTTCGGTGCTGTGTATATCTGATTAAAACCCCATTCATGCCGCTCCTCAGAAAGAAAATAAAAAGAGTTCTCCCCGCTGCTCACCGTCCACAAACCCCGACAAAAAAACTCAGAAAAAAGAATCTGTTGCCTCTCGCTTTCTCCCCATCACCCCCCTCCAACCTCTCCCCATAACATTTGAATTGAAGATATCCGCGGGTGACGGGTCGGGTTCGGTAGTCATCCTAACGGGTTCGGGCGGGTGCGGGTTGGTAAAACTCGACCCATGCAGGTCTCTAAGCTACACTACATTCAGTATCGTTGCCATAGAAACAGACAACAGCGCCAATATATCAGAATTATACTAAAACAACGCAAATAATTTCCCACATAAAAAAACAGGACTTTCAGTCCATTACAGTTTTCCGTTTTTAGAGGGTTGTTTATTTTGCGTTTATTAAGTGATGGCTGTGGTATATTAGCTTTCACTGCTATAAGCTTTCGCAGCAGTGATTGATTAATTTAAACACCTGCTCTACTGATGGTCTATCGGAGTTGGTGTTTAGGTTAAACATAAAGAACACCTTTTATTTGAAGCTTCTTGTAGCTACTGTTTTAATCCCGGCTTCACTTAAAACTTTTTCCTGACTTTGATAGTGTTGCCATTCAGTAGCAAGCACTGCGCCCCTTTTTCTTTTATATGTACACGTACATTTAAGATTTAGCGTGTTATGTTGACAACTCATGAGCAAGCTGCTTTTTGCAATCTAGCAGGAAGGTAAGGATAGGATCTTGCAGGTGTGACGTCACTCTGCAGGGGGTCCAAAGATAAAAGATTTAAACAATTTTGGCATTGGAATTTCAGATTTAAGGGAGTTATAAAGTTCACTTAGTAAAAGTGCAAATAATAAATCTGATTACCGATTACTTTTAAGCTGGTTGAACATACTGCGACAGACTGGTGACCTGTCCAGGGTGATCCCACCTCTCTCTCACCCAGAACGTGGCTAGAGATATGCACCAGCACCTCCTGATCCCACTGAGGGATAAGGTTAAAGAAAATGGATGGTTGAACATAGTCCGCTCTCCCAGATTCTATCATCAGTATTGATACCCTCAGGGGCGGATTTAGGAAATTTGGGGCCCTAGGCAAAGACAGGCAGGGGGCCCCCTGAGAAGAAAACCCATAAAACAGACCCATTCTACAGATAGAGAAATGTTAATAGAATAGACATCCATTATCTGTTCTAGGTTTTGTCCCTCTCTTCTTGTCCCTTTTCCTCTCTATTTATCAGTGTTCTGATGGCATTTTAGCCAAATGATTTTTTATCAAAAACATAATTAATGAGCACAAATAAGGATTAGTTGTATTAACCATACATGGAAACAGAGTTTTATGGGGCCCCCAGAACTTGGGGCCCTGGGCAACTGCCTAGTATTGCCTAATGGTAAATCCCCCCTGGATACCCTGCTAGTGGATGTTCTTGACAGAAAGACGGAGTTGCTTAATCATATTCTGCTTAAGGCCCCATAAGATCTTGTCCGAGTCCTGGTTTAAAAGTAAATTAATTTTAAAAAGTGACCCAAAATTGACTGTCAATAAATGTTCTACAAAATTGATATATTTATTTGATTTCTTTGATTTGTACTGTCTGTTTAGATTTATGTGATATTTTTTGCACAAAATATATAAGTCAATATTGTAACAGTTATGTTTTCAACTGTAAGCATTAAATTGATAAATGTTATTCACATTTTTTTGGCTTTATCCTTTCCAACAAAACAAAAAAGGCGTCGCGCAGGTAGCTCCCTTTCCTTATGAGCCGTCCCCACCAACTTTCAACACAAAGTTACACCCTTGTCTAAGACAACGCCTTAGCAGGTGCACTGAAAAAATTCTTCTAGGGGCTGAGCCACCCTTGTCTCTTAAACCTAGAGACGCCCCTGGTATTGACTATATCAAAAATAGTTTGTTTCATGCTCTTTATCCAAATATTGACAGTTATTACAAGATCAATAACAAATACATATGTGTTTGAAATATTAAAGATCTCTTTCCTTATAATATTATTAGTTTCTCATAACATTTTCATAACAAAAGTAATGTAGGGTTTTTGGAGGACATGTAATATAAAATATGATATATATGAGTAAAAAAATGTTTTAGACCATAAGTAATGCATGCATAATAAATTGTCATGCAATGCTCACATGAAATGTTTACGTCAGTCTAAGATGGATAAATTAGTTATTGCACTTATCAAAGTACTGTGTATGCTCCCCTGACACACGACTTCATTTTATTGCACATTTGAAGTTACAAATTCCACAGGAGGAATCTGTGAATATGTTTTTTATGTTAAGAAAAATATAAGTATTTTTATGTATTTCTTAGATATGTTTATGACTGTTAAATGATTTTAAATTACAAAGGCATTATTTTGAAAATGTATTTTAATTACAGATTTATACATTTAAAAACAAAAGTGTATTTGAACCTGTATCTGCAGTTATTTCGAGTGAGAAAAGAGAAGTGGAAGGATCGAAAGTTGAGGAAGAAGGGAAGATATGTATCAGCTATACGGAAGTCATTCCCCTATCAAAAAGTAACAAAAAAGGTATGATTACCGTATTTTCACGACCATAAGGCGCACCGTACTAAAAGGCGCACTCTCAGTTATGTGTCCCATTTCTGTATTTAACACACACATAAGGCGCACCGGACTATAGGGCGCGTTTTTTATATACAGGTACATGTCCTCTACTACCTTTAAATACCTCTACTGCGTATTTAAAAATACAGCGGGAGCAAAACTGAGTATGACTGTGCTTTATTCATGTATTTATTACAAAGTATTAATCAAACCTGGCAGCTGGCCGTGAGACAGACACATCGCAGATGACACAGCGCTGTGGTCACTCCTAAATTGCGGGTGTGAGCGGCTGAGATGATAAAAAAAAAAAAAGTTGGTTTCGTTATCAGACTGGTTTTCACTGGTTCCCGACACATTTTCCAGATGACTGTGGTTTGTTTTTTGTCCAACTTGCCATGACCGAAATACTGCCGAACTACAAAAACCCTTCTTTGGAACAATTTCCTCCGACTCTCCTTGCTGCACAGCTTCATGTGCTCTGTGTTGTGGTTTGAGAGGGCGGCGCTTGGTGACGGCGTGCCTGGGTCTGCCATTGCGATTGGTTGGGAGGAAGCAGTGACTAGCATAAACATACATGCTAGGCTACAATGAGAAGGAAGGAAAACTGCGTTTCTTTTTTATCGAACTTTTATCGGCTCTCTTTTTTTCTATTGCGCCACACGTCTATGGATCGATATATATCGTTATTGAATTATCGCCCAGCCCTAGTTCATGGCATGGCCAGTATGTACATAAGAGCTTTTCACCCGTCATATTTTTTGAACTATAGTTTTATCTAGCTCAGCTCAACAGTTCATTTTGCACAGCACTAGACACTTAAACTGTTTTGTGGTTACTTTGCACAGTTAATTTTTCTTTTACACTCGGTTTGTAAAATAATCTTACTCCCTAATCATATTGTTAATATTTCTGTTTCCAATTGCACCATTGGTGAGAGTTTCTCATCATATCTCGTTATACAAGTATCTTTACTGACGTTTCATTCCATTTCAGGTAAAAAAGAAAAGGGATGAGAACCTCATCAAGGCCAAGATGCAGCATACATTCTCCCTCAGGAGACAGGAGGTTCTCCAGGAGCCAAAGATTCCTGAGTTTTTCAATAAATGGCCAGCACTCTTTGACGTCACTGAGGCAAGTGTGAATCTGAAGTTTACTAACTTACGTTATATATTCTTCTGGGCCGTTCAGATACAGTGTCTTTTTAGCATATTACTGTCAAGGTCATGCATGTCGATGATTCTGTGCAAAGCGCTTTTTTTTTCTCATGCACGTTCAACCTGCTTCTTCCGCCAGTACACGGTCTCAGGCTGTGTATCACATCCTGTTTCGCTCAAGGACATTTTGACACGTGTACAGTCAAGGCTGGGATTTGAACCACTGACCTTTGTTCTATGATTGACCCCTCTACCAACTAAGCAACAGCCACCCCTGTCTAAGTCTGTGTCCTGTCTCTGTTGTCTTTTACAGATCAAGTTGGAGTTTATGCGGCTGACAACTGTACCACTGACCTCAAAATTTTTGGGGGAACTTGACCGCCTGATCAACGACTTGATCGGGGTTTTCAACACTAAAGGGGGGAGTTGCAGGGAAAAAAAATCGGAGCCATGATGGCAAAGATGGAGAATGTAAGTAATTTTTTAGTCTAACCCAGGGGTGTCAACTTCATACGCCGTGGGCCAAAACTTTTTATTTGTACAAGTCAAGGGCCAGACTGGTTGTTTATTGAGAACTTATTGAAATTACATTTTTGCACATATTGAACCTAAGACTAACATAGCCTGTAAATGATTGTGTATAAAACAACATTAATCATTAAATAAAAAAAAATCTGTTGCATTCATTTCTAATGGCATGGAATCGTGTAATATTTGTTTCAGAATCAAGACATCAACGTGAGGCGTGATTGCATTTTGAGATGTCTCAGGATCTACCTCTGTGAAGACCTGGACACATTGTTTAAAGAATATGTGGTATGTATGTCATCTGTTATTAATTTCCCTCTAGATGTGCCTGATAGCATGCGGTGTTCATGAAAATGTGATGGGCATTAGGTCGCATTGACCTTGACCAATAGTTCGTCATTGAGTCCAATGGCTTGTTTGTTTTGAGTTTTTTCAAATTAACATGCACTTGGCCTCAATGATGATCTGCTTAGAATTTGGTGGTCAAAGGTGAGGGTGACACACCTCATTGTTCTCTGTTCCCTCCATCTTTCAGGACATGGAATGCAGTGAGTCAGAGGCAGATGTGGCAGGGACAACCATGGCAATCTACACCGTTCAAGCTGAGGGTGATGATCATGATGGTCCTGGTGGACTCTTGGCAGATGTCGGCGTGGTCCTGGAAGGGGTTGAAGTTCTCCACAACCTCCTAAGTATCAACCATGCATGTGTAATGCTTTATGGGTTGATCTATGCTCTTAATCTGAGCTATCCAAGAAGCTTGAAGAATACATCGAAGCTTACCAGAAGATCCTGATGGACCTGGAATCGTCTAAACTTTCCCCCAAAGTACGAACACTGAAACTCAAATTGCTCAGGTGACAATTTTTTGGGGGTTGGGCGGTGATGGGAGGAGGAAGTACAGGAAGAGACCACCCATACATGCTGATAACAAAGTGTTTATAGTGTTCCTGTACATTCGCAGCCTTGAAGATTCACACATCGAACACACAGAAAGCTAGAAACAGAAGGTGCTCAGTTAACTATGTTCTGCTTAAAAAAGTGTTTAATGTTGTTGAGCCTGTAGAGTTTGTTCTAGATCCAAAAAATTGCAGGTCCTTTCAATATATCCCATTACTGCGATATGTACTTGATTTGGCTGAAGTGTTGAATAGAGTTATTAATACCCACAGAACACAGAGCAGTCGCACTGACCAAGAAATGGTGTGTACTTAAAGGAAAAGCTGTTCCTCTCAAGTGATGAGTTTTTGATGTGTGAATCGTATGTGTGATAATGTATTGAATGTTCTTGAGCCTGTAGTTTGTTTTAGATAAAAAGAGCAGGTCCTTTACTGCCATAGTTGGAGCAGATAATTTACCTTTGTTCTAATGATATTAGAAAACATTTTTCATGTTCCAAGTATGACTTGGTTGAAGAGCTACACTACCTGCTGAGTACAATGTCTGTGTGAAGAGAAGCTTTAATGTTAATAAATGAGGTGGTCTGATTGTATTTATCATTGAGATGTTGTATAATTTCGAACAAATACACAATCATGGTGAATAAAAAATGCATTGAATATAAATCGTAACCCTAACCCTATAGAAAAAGATTATTGGATATTAATAATAAATACATAAATCGAATGCATTTTGATTGAATATAAGCTTAATTGTTATGTAATTTAAACACATACACGTTATTCATCTTGAATAGGTAACCTAATTACTATGTAATTCGAACAAATATACTTAATGTATTTTAAATATATAATCAGAACAATATGCATTTAAATGAAATAAATTATATTAAAGCTGAATACATAAACCTAGGGAATATGCATTTAAAAAGAATAGGCTTTATTACACTGATGCATATGGATCATGTAAAGTTTATTAGGTCTGTTTATGTTAAAAATATTTAAAAAATCAAATGGAACTTTGTTATTAATTATTTTACATAATTCTTAAAAGTTAGGGTTAAATATTTCTGTGAGTGTGTGAAGGCTTGATGAAACATCTCACAAAACTCCTACTGCCATATGCTGGACTCTGGACAGGGATAATGCTTGGTTTGTAATTCAAAACAATTTAAAAAATTTAAAGCTTAAAACTGTTGCCACAACTTAAAACTGTTGCCACTGCTTAATATTCCTTACACACTGCTTCAATTAAGGTGACCTTGGGCGTCATGGAAATGGTCAGCCATATGAGGAGTACTCAAAGAAATACAGTGTTCTTAAAAGCCTTAAGAGACATGTATTACAATATTTGAAATTATGACTAAATTTAGCACTGTTTCATGTTTGAAGTTTTACTAATATTAACTTGTTTATTGAAATTTACTTTCAGAACATCACGATGGACAACCGAACACAGGGCATTATGGAGAAAAGCCAATGGCACCTTAAACATATCGGTTTCACTTCCGGAAGGATGAACAGATTGGATGACTTTGTTGTTCACTATCAGCACACACACACAGCACTTTTGAAAGAGTATGAGGACTCAAAAAAAGAACTCCAAGAGAAGGTAATGTATTTAAATATGGAGTTTTTTGGCAATGCACAATCAGCATTCATAAAACATCTATGATGAATACTGTTACATTTAATTGAAGTGTATAATATGTCTTAACCCCTCCCCAGCCTAATTCTACTGTTATGAGGGGTGAAACTTCAGTGTACAATTGTATGTGAATTGGCAATAGTCAATAAATTTTTGCTTCCTAGGAAGAAACCATTGAGTGCTGAAATACATAATTTCTCAACAGCTAACATGTCATACTTCAAACATTTAGTTGTTTACATGTTATAAATGAAATGGGGTTTTAGTGTATAAATATACCTGAAAAGCATCTGCGTAGTCAGATCACAGAAATAAAATTAGATTTTATTTGTAATAATGCAAATAAAAACATAAGTGTTGTTAATTTTATTGTGAAATATTCTCAATTTTAATTATAACAAATGTTGTGATAACATTTAATGAAAATGACAGTATTGACCATAAGCGTCGTTAGACCTATTTAAGGGTGGCTTCAGTCATCCTTTCTTTGGCATTAGCCACCCTATAATTATTTTGCGATTTTAAAAAATATATATTTCTTTTCTGTATTTATTTTTTCCTCATATTTTCCCAAAACAAATGCAGTAAAGCACCGAATAAAAGCCATAAAGAAGACAAGTTAATCTGAACAGTCATAGGCGTAACTTCCTTAAGGACTGGTGTGGACATGTCCCCACCAATATTTTGTACACGTATTTTGCTTTCGGTGCTGTGTATATCTGATTAAAACCCCATTCATGCCGCTCCTCAGAAAGAAAATAAAAAAAGTTCTCCCCGCTGCTCACCGTCCACAAACCCCGACAAAAACTCAGAAAAAAGAATCTGTTGCCTCTCGCTTTCTCCCCATCACCCCCCTCCAACCTCTCCCCATAACATTTGAATTGAAGATATCCGCGGGTGACGGGTCGGGTTCGGTAGTCATCCTAACGGGTTCGGGCGGGTGCGGGTTGGTAAAACTCGACCCATGCAGGTCTCTAAGCTACACTACATTCAGTATCGTTGCCATAGAAACAGACAACAGCGCCAATATATCAGAATTATACTAAAACAACGCAAATAATTTCCCACATAAAAAACAGGACTTTCAGTCCATTACAGTTTTCCGTTTTTAGAGGGTTGTTTATTTTGCGTTTATTAAGTGATGGCTGTGGTATATTAGCTTTCACTGCTATAAGCTTTCGCAGCAGTGATTGATTAATTTAAACACCTGCTCTACTGATGGTCTATCGGAGTTGGTGTTTAGGTTAAACATAAAGAACACCTTTTATTTCAAGCTTCTTGTAGCTACTGTTTTAATCCCAGATTCACTTAAAACTTTTTCCTGACTTTGATAGTGTTGCCATTCAGTAGCAAGCACTGCGCCCCTTTTTCTTTTATATGTACACGTACATTTAAGATTTAGCGTGTTATGTTGACAACTCATGAGCAAGCTGCTTTTTGCAATCTAGCAGGAAGGTAAGGATAGGATCTTGCAGGTGTGACGTCACTCTGCAGGGGGTCCAAAGATAAAAGCTTTAAACAATTTTGGCATTGGAATTTCAGATTTAAGGGAGTTATAAAGTTCACTTAGTAAAAGTGCAAATAATAAATCTGATTACCTTCTTTCATCTGAGGAACATTGCAAAAATTAGAAATATCCTGTCCAGGGGTGATGCTGAGAAACTAGTCCATGCATTTGTTACTTCAAGGCTGGACTATTGTAATTCTTTACTATCAGGAAGTCCACAAACTGTAGTTAAAAGCCTTCAGCTGATCCAAAATGCTGCAGCCAGAGTTCTAATGAAAATTAAAAAGAGAGATCATATCTCGCCTATCCTGGCTTCTCTTCATTGGCTTCCTGTTAAATCAAGAATAGAATTTAAAATCCTCCTTCTCACATATAAAGCCTTAAATGGCCAAGCTCCATCTTATATCAGAGATCTGATTGTTCCTTATGTTCCTAACAGAGCACTTCGCTCTCAATCTGCAGGTTTACTAGTGGTTCCTAGAATTTCTAAAAGTAGAATGGGAGGCAGATCCTTTTAGTTATCAGGCTCCTCTCCTGTGGAACCAACTACCAGTTTTAGTCCGTGAGGCAGACACCCTGTCTACTTTTAAGGCTAGGCTTAAAACTTTCCTTTTTGATAAAGCTTATAGTTAGAGTGGCTCAGGTTATCCTGAGCTATCTCTATAGTTATGCTGCTATAGGCTTAGACTTTTGGAGGACATAGGGACCCCCATTTCATCATTCTGCTTCATTCTCTCTCTGTTCTCCTATTCTGCAGAATCTGTTAGTTCAATCTCTAACCTTCTGCTCTCTCTGCTTTTCCTCAGAGTAGCTTTGCCTCGTCTGTTCCTGTTTGGCTGTGACGTCATCCTGGAAAGAAACATCAGCTGTGCTGCTTCTATCAACACCCTTGTTTATAGATGTTGGAGATCGGCCTGTTTTCCAGTGTGGTCCTGTTTCTCTGACCGTGACTGAGTGGATGTGCTTTCTTCGTCCTCTGGCATGGGAGCTGCCTTGGAGCTCGTCTGCCTGGCTGTGTGTTTCCTGGACGGGGCCGCCTTTTACAGCTGCTTTTTGTATCTCTGCTTCTGTCTCCTTGAACCCCAGTCGGCCTCGGCAGATGGCCGCTCACACTGAGCCTGGTTCTGCTGGAGGTTTCTTCCTGTTAAAAGGGAGTTTTTCCTCTCCACTGTCGCTACAAGCATGCTTAGTGTGGGGGATTGTATTTGAGTCAATGAGTCAATGCAATCAACTGGTTTTCCTTAGATAGAAAACTTTGTATCAATTTGATCTGGTTGAACTGTAAAGTGCCTTGAGATGACATGTGTTGTGAATTTGGCGCTATATAAATAAACTGAATTGAATTGAATTGAATTACCGATTACTTTTAAGCTGGTTGAACATACTGCGACAGACTGGTGACCTGTCCAGGGTGATCCCACCTCTCACCCAGAACGTGGCTGGAGATATGCAGCAGCACCTCCTGATCCCACTGAGGGATAAGGCTAAAGAAAATGGATGGTTGAACATAGTCCACTCTCCCAGATTCTATCAAATCGGTATTGATACCCTCAGGGGCGGATTTAGGAAATTTGGGGCCCTAGGCAAAGACAGGCAGGGGGCCCCCTGAGAAGTAAACCCATAAAACAGACCCATTCTACAGATAGAGAAATGTTAATAGAATAGACATCCATTATTTGTTCTAGGTTTTGTCCCTCTCTTCTTGTCCCTTTTTCCTCTCTATTTATCAGTGTTCTGATGGCATTTTAGCCAAATGATTTTTTATCAAAAACATAATTAATGAGCACAAATAAGGATTAGTTGTATTAACCATACATGGAAACAGGGTTTTATGGGGCTCCCAGAACTTGGGGCCCTGGGCAACTGCCTAGTATTGCCTAATGGTAAATCCCCCCTGGATACCCTGCTAGTGGATGTTCTTGACAGAAAGACGGAGTTGCTTAATCATATTCTGCTTAAGGCCCCATAAGATCTTGTCCGAGTCCTGGTTTAAAAGTAAATTAATTTTAAAAAGTGATCCAAAATTGACTGTCAATAAATGTTCTACAAAATTGATATATTTCTTTGATTTCTTTGATTTGTACTGTCTGTTTAGATTTATGTGATATTTTTTGCACAAAATATATAAGTCAATATTGTAACAGTTATGTTTTCAACTGTAAGCATTAAATTGATAAATGTTATTCACATTTTTTTGGCTTTATCCTTTCCAACAAAACAAAAAAGGCGTCGCGCAGGTAGCTCCCTTTCCTTATGAGCCGTCCCCACCAACTTTCAACACAAAGTTACACCCTTGTCTAAGACAACGCCTTAGCAGGTGCACTGAAAAAATTCTTCTAGGGGCTGAGCCACCCTTGTCTCTTAAACCTAGAGACGCCCCTGGTATTGACTATATCAAAAATAGTTTGTTTCATGCTCTTTATCCAAATATTGACAGTTATTACAAGATCAATAACAAATACATATGTGTTTGAAATATTAAAGATCTCTTTCCTTATAATATTATTAGTTTCTCATAACATTTTCATAACAAAAGTAATGTAGGGTTTTTGGAGGACATGTAATATAAAATATGATATATATGAGTAAAAAAATTTTTTAGACCATAAGTAATGCATGCATAATAAATTGTCATGCAATGCTCACATGAAATGTTTACGTCAGTCTAAGATGGATAAATTAGTTATTGCACTTATCAAAGTACTGTGTATGCTCCCCTGACACACGACTTCATTTTATTGCACATTTGAAGTTACAAATTCCACAGGAGGAATCTGTGAATATGTTTTTTATGTTAAGAAAAATATAAGTATTTTTATGTATTTCTTAGATATGTTTATGACTGTTAAATGATTTTAAATTACAAAGGCATTATTTTGAAAATGTATTTTAATTACAGATTTATACATTTAAAAACAAAAGTGTATTTGAACCTGTATCTGCAGTTATTTCGAGTGAGAAAAGAGAAGTGGAAGGATCGAAAGTTGAGGAAGAAGGGAAGATATGTATCAGCTATACGGAAGTCATTCCCCTATCAAAAAGTAACAAAAAAGGTATGATTACCGTATTTTCACGACCATAAGGCGCACCGTACTAAAAGGCGCACTCTCAGTTATGTGTCCCATTTCTGTATTTAACACACACATAAGGCGCACCGGACTATAGGGCGCGTTTTTTATATACAGGTACATGTCCTCTACTACCTTTAAATACCTCTACTGCGTATTTAAAAATACAGCGGGAGCAAAACTGAGTATGACTGAGCTTTATTCATGTATTTATTACAAAGTATTAATCAAACCTGGCAGCTGGCCGTGAGACAGACACATCGCAGATGACACAGTGCTGTGGTCACTCCTAAATTAACTTAAAATCCTGAAACCTGCCGACGGAATATGTTCGCTTTTATTACCGGTATCCTGGTGCCTGCAGTTTAAATTATTTAGATGAAAAACACCTGCCAGCAGCCGCGGTGAACGAAAGGATTTCTACTGTCGGCGCACCGCTGGTATGTGGGGGTCTGAGCGCCTCCGATAGAAATAGATAATCTGGATGAACTGACTGCAATTATGAAGTTTTCAGGTGGACTTTCTCACTTAAAAACATATTAAAACTACTTTATTCCCACTGATCACAGCAAATATAGCTGCAAGATTTAGATTATTTGGATGAAAAAACACCTGCCAGCCGCCGCGGTGAAGAGGAGGAGACCCGCCCAGAGGCTGCTGTTGAATTAAGTTTTCAGGTAGAAAAATAGAGCGGGAGCAAAACTGAGTATGATTGTGCTTTATTCATGTAGGCTATTTATTACAAAGTATTAATCAAACCCATCAAAGTCATCATCCTCTGTTTCTGAATTAAACAGCTGCGCTAAATCAGACATGCCAGTTTCCCCTTCTGCGCTGTCAGAGTCACTTTCCGTGCAGCGCGGCTCCTCGGAAATAATGCCGGCTTTTGCAAAAGCTTGAAGAACAGAGCCAGCAGACACGTTAGTCCAAGCATCTACAATCCATCCGCAAACGGTGGCGTAACTTGCCCGGCGCTGCCTTCCACTTATCCTGAAACTGTGGTCTCCGTCTGTCATCCATCGCTCCCACGCCGCTCGCAGCCTTACTTTGAACGGGCGCTTCACACCGATGTCGAGCGGTTGAAGCTCCTTTGTCAGACCCCCGGGATAATGGCGAGCACAGCGTTCATTGATTCACCTTTTTTTTCACATCGGCTGTGAGATGGGCACGCAGCGATGGTGATGCGTGGAAAAAAACACCTGGTCTCCTCACATAGGCTACACCTCCCTCAGCCACGCTTTCATCATCTCCTCATCCATCCAGCCTTTTCATTTGCGTTAATATCATATGTCATCAGAGCGATGTGTCTGTCTCGCTGTCAGCTCCCAGATCAGTTTCTCTGATTGGTTGATGCGGCGCGTCCAGCAGCAAAACTTCAATTTTTCCATCTCGAGCAGCAGCAGCGCGTTGGCGGTGAGTCAGATGCTTAAACGATCCCGACGTGCTGCACCTGCGGCTCAAAACGCGCTGCAGGACCTTTTGCTGCACCTATACGCGCGTCAACCATTGACTTTGCATGTAAACTCGCTGCTTCTGCTGCACCTGCTGGGTCCGGTTCACACCGATGTCGAGCGGTTGAACAGTGAGCACAGGGTTAATTTGTTTCCCCATGTTTTTCACATCAGCTGTGAGATGGGCACGCATGGAGTCACAGATTAATGGTGATGAGTGGAAAAAAACCACCTGGTCTCCTTACATTCAGCCACTCTTTCATCATCTCCTCAATGAGGTGGTCGCAAAAGTCGCAGTTACAACACACATAGGGCGCACCGCACCATAGGGCGCACCGCACCGCACCATAGGGCGCACCGCACATTTTGAGGGGGAAAAAAAGACGTTTAAGTGCGTCTTATAGTCGTGAAAATACGGTACTTAAAACAAGAAACATGCAAAAAATTATAATATGTAACTCCTCAAGGACTTGACCTCAAAGGTAAAAATTTTGCATATGTGCATTTGTAATGGAATGATTTGTTAGTTATGAGTATGGACAACAATATAACTACTTGATCCGCATAAGAGCACATTAAAAATAAAATTGTGTTGCATTTATATATGATGTAGTTTGTGTGTTCAAAATTACATTAGCGATATTTATTGATTTTGTCATGTTGGGTCTAAGGAGCTCAACCCAAATGCAGAACACCACAGAGACAGAATAAAAGTTAACAACTGTTTATTGAGAGTAGACACAATAAAGTTATTTGCACTGATACTGGAACGGGTCCGGGACGAATCACAGGGGTCTCTGCAGAGAGTGACAGTTTGATTAGCCAAGTAGCAGAGGAGTCTCGACAAAACTTGTAATTGATCTGTACCTGATGGTAGTTCAGACTGAGCGTTGGAGAGAGGGAACCAGAAGGGTCCAGAGACTGAGGGTTCAGCAGAGGGTTTAGCAGCGGCAGGGCTTGATTTCAGACTAGAGAGGTTCAGACCTTGAGTTAGCTTGTAGATAAAGACTGTTGATCTTCAGGTTTGGCTTCACAGAGCAGGCAGGCAGGTCTTTGAATGTGAGCTCCTCCAGAGCTCCTGAGTCAATAAGGTCTTCCTAGGAAGATAGAGAGGACAAAGGCAGGTTAGAATCAGGTTGGCTTTCAAAGATTCAGGCAACAGGTTTGGCTCAGGCTTGCTAACCATAACTCTTTAACACTCTGGCACTGAAGGGAAGTTCAGCCGCTGCTTATAAAGCTGGTCTCCTGATGAGATGATCAGCCGCAGGTGTGCTGGTGGCTTCAGCTCAGGAGACCCAGAGACGCCCTCTGCGGGAGAAAAGGTGGCAGATCTCCAGATCCCAACAGATTTAAAGTTATAATGCTGAATTTTTTTGTTCTATTACTACGAAGTGCAATCACAGAGTTGTTACACAATCTAGTCATTGAAAATTGTGTTTGTGCTTAATGCTTAAACAAACATAAATTTTCTCTGTTATGGCAGACAGGAAGCATGACAGTACTTTCCGCTGAAAACATGTTGGTTATTGGCGACAAAGGACATGAACACAATAATCAGACAGTAGGAAGCCAAAGTTCAATGCAGGTAGGCATATGGGAAATCTTTTCCTTTTTGAAGGTATTTTTAAAGGTGCCAATTACAAAAGACATAGTGGGCATAAACAACAATATGGAACTGGTGTTAATGATGTCTAAACTAACGGCCATGTCCCACAGTAAGATGTGCTGTAAAAGATGAAAGCCATATATTTTTATTTTAAGTCAGTGTTGTTTGATGGATGCATTGCTACTTTGTAGTATTTGTTGTTAACATGTGCATACATAACATTTCATGAAACAACTCTTTGTGGAAGAAGAAAGATACAGAGCTAGTTGTTTCTGTGCTTCCAACACAAAGCAAAGGAAACTGCATCATTATCCACCACACTGAGCTGGGGACAATAAGGCCACACCAGTGGCTGACTGGCGAGGTAATGGAAGTAGACAATTATATAGTTATATATAGTTAAACATCTAGATATATTTTAAAATCTCATATTGATTTTCAATACATACAGATATAAGAAGTATAGTTCCAAAACTGTATGGCATACAATCACACAGCAAAGATAGCATAACACACTAGCAAAATATGTAAACTCATTAAGATACACCAGTGAGATGTGAAATTTTGGTAATGATATGCAGATTGAACACAGAAGCAAAAAGAGACATCACTGACGACAAGGAGGACACTGTGACAATAGTTTTTGTTAGTGCGGACAGGACTCTGAAATTATGGACAACAGAGTCTCACATAGCCATCGACTTGCAGTGTGAAAAAGATTTTATTTATCAAATTACTTAAAATCCAATAATATAACATTTACAATTTTTTGGTTTTAGGTAATTGAAGGGCTTTTTCATATCATTGCCAGTCAGAGTGAGATCTGCAGAAGCCTTTACATCCTGAACCACTACACTGCTGGAGTTATACTTTTTGGGAACCATTCACAACTTTCCAGACAAACATTGCCAACGGTATTTGTAATTGGATTTTGTAATTGTGTAGTTCATATGATATCAGTCACTTGTCAGTAAGTTTTGACATGTCCGCCACAATTATTTGTAACAGGTTACACAGACTATCTGAAATTGTATTATGTTAATTCAATAAAGGCCTGGACTTGTGAAGCTGTTGTGACTACACAGCATCTGCTTTAGCTTGTTCATCAGAGCATCAGGCTGACTGATAAAGAGGAGGAGGACCTAAGCAAAATAAATGATGAAATAAATAATAAATTTAACATTATCATAATCTTGGACAAGTAACAGTAATAACTTCAAAAATTATAAATTAAAGTAAATATTCATAGGCTACAACAAAAGTGGTTTATGTAGTCTAGAGTCCTGACGACTAGATAAACCACTATTGCTTTACAATACATCCAATCATTTACACAGTAATGGTGGCTAGCTACATTGTACTTTCAGATGCATTTTGACGCATCTGAATGTACAAAATAGCAGTCAGTGTTGTTGAAGGAAATTTGCATAAGCCAAGCCTTTTTTTTCCAAAAAACTAGTAATCACTATTAATTTAATAATGTAGTATTATTAATCATTTGAGAACATCTTCAATGTAACTCGAAGACAGTTGAATACAACAACTACAGAGACACAGTCTTAAAGCTACAGTGTGTAATAATTACAGGGATATACAGTCAGAAATGTAATATATTATACATAACTATGTTATTTATCATCATCTACGAGCTCAGCCTCTTAACCTTAATATTTGCGTTGCCTTAGAATTCGTTATTTATAATTACATAGGAGCGGGTCTCGCAGCCATGGAGGCAGACATCTTTGCGCTACGGCAGCGCAGAGCCAACAAACTAGCGATTGCGAGATCGCCCATTACGCTCGAAAGTAACTACGGCAAGTTGAGAGAGATGAACTGAGACGGTACTGAACAATAGATGGCAGTATTAAAATTATCTATGTAAACAAACCTCATCACTTGAGAAGGTAGGTGATGCGGACGTCGTGGAAGACATTTTGTCCCGTAACGCTCGCCGTACTGTTGGGGGGGAGAAGCGGTGGGGGGGAGATGTTCATGTTGCTGCAGTCTGCAGTCTAGACGTTAGATGTCGCAGAAAATTACACACTGTAGCTTTAAGCATTGAATGCTGCTTCTAGGTTCTTCTATTGAAACTATAAGCTTCATTTAAATCTTGTATGTAATATTAAAAATCTTCAATTATGTATGTTTAAATACACATTTCTATTCTCTACTACTGATTCAGTATATTATCTAAAGGTAATATTTAGTGGAATAGGTTCTATATGACCTGCATAAGTATGTGCATTTCATATGTTTGTATGAGCTGTCTATGTTTTTATGTTTACAAATCTTTTTTTTAATGAAATGTAAGATAAATACTTTTAATAAAAAAAATTGATGTATTATATAAAATACTGTTTCGTAAATACTTAATTATTTAATACATTTTAATGTGTGCAATGTAATGTTTTTGAAATTGTATTATAAAATTAAAAAAATATGTCTAATTATTTATTTTTTATTTTACAGGTAAAATTTGAGAATTACAAAGGAATTTTGTCCTTTGTGAACATCAATGGGAACCATTGGAAGTTTCTTGTAAGCTATGCATAAATATTATCCTACAAAGACATCTGTTTTAGCAAAAATGTCATGTATTAACTTTCATGTTCTTATTAGTACATAAATGCTATAAAACAGACAGTCTGTCTTGTGGACCCAGCTGCCAGCAAACATGAGAAGAAAGAGTCAGACGAAGCTGCAGAAAGGTTTAGGTAAGTCTTTATGTATGGATAGAGGATCGCGATTGTTGTGTGCGCTGCAAGCCTCCCCTCTTACTTGCTTCACACAGAGGTTAATACATTTTGTCTTAAATGTTTGTGTAAATGTTTTTTTAATTGTTTTTTTTTTATTTTCATATTACTGTTTATTATGTGTAACAAAAGTATAAAATTTTAACAAAAACATTAATAAAAAAATGACAAAAAGATCAAAAAAGAAATCACCCTATTTCTTAGGAAGAGTATTTTGCTGTGAAACTGAGTGATTATTATGTTTATGAATTGCAGCATGCCGGCATCGCCCTTTCAAATAGATCTTGACTGTACTTTTTTTTAATAAAAAAAGAAGAGGGCATACCTACTTTAATTAGATCATAATGCTGCTATATTTGACATGTTGTTAAAGCATATCTATATGCGTAAATTTTGAAAAGTAATATTTTTTAAGGTCATGTCTGAACATTTGTGATGTAACACAGTATTTTCAGTATTTTTGAATGTCATAGATATGTTATTTGTATGTATTACTAAATTGACAATGATTAAAAATTGTGTCCTTTTGTTACTATTGACATTGTGAAATTTGTACAGTGAATACCTAAAAGTCTGAAATTCAGCAATAGGACATGCTGACTGGTTACAAATGACATGGAAAGGGGACGTGATGGACCATCCTTGTCAGCAGGACGCTAACAGCTGTGGGGTCATTGTGGTAAATCTCCAAATAAATTTAGTCAGTTAACAATTACATTTAAATATTGTTTGTTAATGGTGAGAATATTTAGAATATTGTGAAAGTTAACGTATTCGATGCTTTCTTAGATTGCCAAGGAAGTGATGAAGGCTTTTCCTGATCCCCCCAACCCTGTGATTTAGTACTTCCAAAAGAGACATGGCAAAGGAAAGGAGATCGTTTGCTTATTCTCTCAGCATCTGGTGTGTGTGTGGATATCAAATGATCCACCCTATTTTTCTGTATTACGTCAGATGTACATCATTACCAACTTCAAACTATTGCCCATTTGAAATTCAGAGTTTGCTGTTATTCATTTTACATTTAACTTGTGTGTGGTCTTAACGTCAGTAACTGTAAGAAGACATGATGACACATTTTATGTAGTATGTGTGTGATATGTAGATTTTTGAAATTTCACAGTTTTTACAATTATTTCACAGTTAACAATTTTAAAAACTGTGTTTAATTTTAGTTTTAGAGACAGGGAACAACTGCTCCCTGTGTTCATTGGCAAAACCACCTGGAGCGGGGCCTCCAATTACAAAATGGGTGAGACAGTGTGTTGTTGTAATGTCATTTCTGTTGACAAGTCTTCATTTCAGGTGTTTAATTTTTGGACATTTCTTATGTTAAAAGTTGGATATGACACAACTACAATATAGTTTCCAAAATTTAAATTTTTGACAAATGCGATTTTTTTCTGTATTCAATTTTACATCTTCATACATTTCAGCAACAAGGCACATAGAACTGCCTTTTTGATGAAAGGAGCTATACAAATAAAATGTAATTGATTGATTAATTACCTCTTGATCAGTGACTGCTAGAAGTAGACACTGGCCACACCTGGACCATACAAGGATAACTAGGTTAACATAATGGTTTCTTAATACTTTCATACTGTAAGAATTTATAGTCTTATTAAAATAAACCTGTTGAGGACAACTAGATGCAACACATAAAGGGTTAAATGCATTTTCAATGGAAATTTATGTCAGTTATTAGTAGTGTCCATCCTCAGTGTGAGTGCCAAAGTGTGGTAACTTGTCCGACATGAACATTTAAAGTATATGACGAGTTTAACATACTTTACAGAAACATGTGCAACATATTTATTTTGATTTTGTCATAACATCAAAACGACTTTAAGTTTTCAGTCACATGTAAGTTAAATGAATTTGTTACATTGAATATATGAAACTTGAAACAGATGTTTAAATACATATATTAGAAATTAAATAAACTCTTCAAAAACAGTTTTACTCTGTTGAAGTTGGTTCAATAGCTGTCTAGTGTTGAGTTCTCAAGATGCTATTTCACATAAACCTATGGGTTATACATAGCTTTAGTAATATAATAATAAAAAGAAGAGACAGAATAGGTAAGTTGTTTTCATCCTATTGCATACGTTTTTTTTTTTTTTTTTTTTCAGATTCAATGTGACACTTGTGAAAGGTGGTTCCATGAGGAGTGCCTAGGATCATCTGAAGAGGAACTTAAGAAAATGCGTCCAGAAAAATGGAATTGTCAGTTGTGTGGTTAGACGTTTATTCAGTTTTTTAATTTTTTATTATAAATATGTGTAAAATAGAACAACAACTCTTTTTGTAAATCACATGCAGATGACATGAACAAATGCATACAAAATATGCAGCTGAAGATAATTATTTATTTTGATTGTATTTTTTTTTATCTTTAGATAAGAATAACTCATTTTACTACTTCTACATATTGTAGTATTTTTTTTTTTTTATTTGCTTTGTTTAAGCCCACACTCATTTCTTGTCCAGGCTGATAGCTGAAGGTGGTGGAGGGTCTCCAAGAGGTCAAGTTTAGATTATTGTTGGGGTGACCGGTGTTGGGGTGTGTTTGTTTAAACATAAATGTTCTGTACTGTAAATATATCATGTAAAGTGTGTTGAATAAAGTGTGGTTTACATTGATTTTCAAACACTCAATGCCTTACTGTTATTCTGTTTCACAAATCCAAGGTGTCGTTGACACCTTCCAGTTACAGTGCTATGAGAGTTGCATTTAAGGGGCTGAGAATCAAACAACTTCATAACTTTGTGTTGTTACAACTGGAAACAAAGAGTTTTCCAGCAATGAGCACGGCAACTTAGGGTAAAAAAGTAAAAAAGTGCTTTTTTAATTGTCTTTTATTTTGAAGTGATACATCAGATGTTGTTGACAGTTTGTGGTTGTGTTCTAGAGGTGTCCCTCTCTCAACCAGATATGCTAGAAGTAACTGGAAACAGAGAGTTTTCCAGCAACGGGCACGGCAACTTAGGGTAAAAAAGTGCTTTTTTAATTGTCTTTTATTTGAAATGAGACATCAGATGTTGTTGACAGTTTGTGGTTGTGTTCTAGAGGTGTCCCTCTGTCAACCAGATGTGCTACAAGTGACTGGAAACAGAGAGTTTTCCAGCAATGGGCACGGCAACTTAGGGTAAAAAAGTAAAAAAGTGCTTTTTTTAATTGTGTTTTATTTTGAAATGACACATCAGATGTTGTTGACAGTTTGTGGTTGTGTTCTAGAGGTGTCCCTCTGTCAACCACATGTGCTAGAAGTCACTGGAAACAGAGAGTTTTTCAGAAAAAAGCACGACAAATTAGGGTAAAAAAGTACTTTTTTAATCGGCTTTTATTTTGAAATGACACATCAGATCTTGATGACATTTTCTGGTTGTGTTCTAGAGGTGCCCCTCTGTCAACCACATGTGATGGAAGTCACTGGAAAAACGGAGTCTTTCAGAATAAATACAAAGTCTAAAACTCAAAGCCGTTATAAATCTATTTCCAGTAGATTAAACATGGACTGGATGCGCGCTTTTATTGTGAAAGCAGCACGTAAATGGCGGTACCATAATGTCTTGAGCTGTCGCGCATGTGAAAATCGAGAGTGGGCTGGCGTTACTGTTATTTTCGAAGAGGCGGCTAGCTTTACCGCAGTTTTATAAAAGATGTGCAACGCCTGATTGAGATCCATCCAGAACATGTGCTCTTTGGAAGTCAGTAGGGCAGGTTATTGATTCAACTTTCAAGAAACAATTGGATTCCAATTCTCCAGATTTAGAAAAGATTATTTTCAATTTGATCTCCAAAAAGTCTTTGGTATTAAACATTTTGAAGTGAATTCCATGACTGTGTAGTTATGCAACATATTGATACTAGTATCATCGTATTAACAAATAACTGGATTAACAAATAACTGCAAATAATTTATAAAGGAAAATGAGTTAACGGTGGCCTTAAGGACCAGAGCCTCTCCCTGAATGTTGAAACATGTCCACAAACATGCTGTGCGGCAGAAAACCCAAACAGATCCAGGGTAGAAAACAAAGACACCAGAGAATATCTACTGCTGGTATTTCTATTCAGTTCATTAATACTTTACTAAACCAAAAATGAAAATACATGTGGACACTAACCTGGCGCAATGTTAAAAATATGACCATAAAAATTCACCTCCAGAGCTGCAGTATTAAGGCTCCAGTGACGTATGTTGCGTTAATGCCTCCGACCACTAGGTGGAGCTTGGTGCTTTGTTTTGTTTTTGCCCTGCTGAGGTCTCATATCAGAAGAAGTAATAACCTAACGTGGTTGTTAAGCTAAAGTCTTCTCTCTGTGTGCTTTACTGACAAAAAGCAAATATTAAAGCTCCAACATACTTGAGTGTTCACAGACTCTGAACTCTCTGCGGTCCATAGAACTCTGTAGGAAAAAGATGGAAATACTTTCTGGTCCTTTTTAAACCACCAAATTTTACGCATAGTGACTTAGCCCGGAAAAGCAGCACAAATCTTAATATGCCAAACGATACATTCTGCGCTAGTCAGTTAGCATCACCCCTTCCAAAAAGTAGCTGTACAAAGCCATACTACTGCAAACCGTACTGCTATCGTACTTTCAGCAAACAAAATAAATAAAACAAAAAGTGTTATAATTTTAGGCACATTTTAAATACATTTATTTATCCTTGTTTTTTTTTTTACTGTCTAAGCCAACTGTGAATTCGGCTTTTTTATATGAAATGAATTAAATAAATATTTACATCACCTTTGATCATAAAATAAAATAATTGTATGAAACATTTTTCGTGTTTTTCATACCAAACTTCTGGTGTTTTCTTCCTTTTTTCCACTGATGAGGTCCGTTGAACAGCTGGTCTCCGCAGAAATAATGAGCATGTACTTTTTCGCCCCTTGTGCCGTTTTGCGGGCTCTCTTCTTCTTTGTCTTGATGTTTTTATGGCGGTTGCAAATGAATAACTTGGTGCATTACCGCCACCAACCGGAACTATGTAAATTACACGCGCAAATTGGTTTCAAAAACTACATTCTTATAGCAAACATATCTTAAAAAATAGCTCGAGCCAATGCCTGACGATTTTGCAATAAATTTTAGGCCTATTTTTAGAAAAATAGATGCTTCACTAAACCTTTGAACTGTTCCTAAAAGTATTCAACTCAAACATACAAACATAAACAGCAAACCAAATTATGTGGATACCAGTACCATCCACTACTATTTATCTATCTATCTATATATATATATATACAGTGTTGTGCCTGAACATGTTCATTGAATGAAAGTTCATGAACTTGTTCATATTTTGGGCGAACGTGAACTGAACGTACTGCATTACTGCCTGATGAACATTATTGTGAACTCGTTCATTCTGGTGTCTGCGAACGGCTCGCTCTCAGTTCAACTTCGTTCAATAGGTTGCCAGATTTCTATAGAGTCCTCCAGGCGAAACCCCGACTAAATCACACCGTGTCATGGTGGGTCAAAGATGCAAGCCCATATGCAGAACAAAACGGGGGCTGGGTAAAAGTCTAACAGAGTTTATTGAGTTGGCACAAAACACAAGATCATAAACTGGATCTGGAACTGGTTCGGGCTGGTTAACTGAAGTCTTGACTGGGACCAGAGACTGTTGGTTAGTAGAGTTCACGAGGAGCTAAAGCGTCTAGCTTCAGACCGAGCATAGCAGACCATGATCAGAGCCTCCAGCTCTTCACAGAGAGCAGCAGGGGATATCCACATAGGATTCTTCAGGTTGGCTCACCAGGGTTGATTGGCAGGTTAAGCTCACCCAGAGCTTCAGGCCAGAGACAGGTTTCCAGTGAGGCAGCTCACCCAGAGCTTCAGGCCAGAGACAGGTTTCCAGTGAGGCAGCTCTCCCAGAGCTTCAGGCCAGAGACAGGTTTCCAGTGAGGCAGCTCTCCCAGAGCTTCAGGCCAGAGACAGGTTTCCAGTGAGGCAGCTCTCCCAGAGCTTCAGGCCAGAGACAGGTTTCCAGTGAGGCAGCTCTTCCAGAGCTTCAGGCCAGAGACAGGTTTCCAGTGAGGCAGCTCTCCCAGAGCTTCAGGCCAGAGACAGGTTTCCAGTGAGGCAGCTCTTCCAGAGCTTCAGGCCAGAGACAGGTTTCCAGTGAGGCAGCTCTTCCAGAGCTTCAGGCCAGAGACAGGTTTCCAGTGAGGCAGCTCACCCAGAGCTTCAGGCCAGAGACAGGTTTCCAGTGAGGCAGCTCTCCCAGAGCTTCAGGCCAGAGACAGGTTTCCAGTGAGGCAGCTCACCCAGAGCTTCAGGCCAGAGACAGGTTTCCAGTGAGGCAGCTCTCCCAGAGCTTCAGGCCAGAGACAGGTTTCCAGTGAGGCAGCTCTCCCAGAGCTTCAGGCCAGAGACAGGTTTCCAGTGAGGCAGCTCTCCCAGAGCTTCAGGCCAGAGACAGGTTTCCAGTGAGGCAGCTCTTCCAGAGCTTCAGGCCAGAGACAGGTTTCCAGTGAGGCAGCTCTTCCAGAGCTTCAGGCCAGAGACAGGTTTCCAGTGAGGCAGCTCTCCCAGAGCTTCAGGCCAGAGACAGGTTTCCAGTGAGGCAGCTCTTCCAGAGCTTCAGGCCAGAGACAGGTTTCCAGTGAGGCAGCTCACCCAGAGCTTCAGGCCAGAGACAGGTTTCCAGTGAGGCAGCTCTTCCAGAGCTTCAGGCCAGAGACAGGTTTCCAGTGAGGCAGCTCACCCAGAGCTTCAGAATAGCGACAGGTTTCCTGTGAGGCACAAACAAAGGAGAGTTAGAATCTGATCTCTCACTAGAGACAACTAAGATTCTTTCTGATACAGAGGCTCAGGTTGCTTACCAAACTAAGATCAACACTGCGGTGTAGAAGCAAGGTCTGGCAGGTGTTTATAAAGGGAAGGTCTCCTGATGAGTAGATGCGTCACAGGTGTGCTGGAAGACTCCAGCCCTAGGAGACCCATGGCGCACTCTGCTGGAGACAGAAGGTAAAGTCCAGATCCCAACAGTAACTCCAGTCCTAAAAGAAAACAACAAAAAGCAGAAGAGGATCCTCGGCGCCCTCTAGTGGGCAAGCCTGAGGATCCCAACACACCGTAAACAGGCCTTAATATGTAGCGGGAAAAACACCCAATCTGGCAACACCAGCTACCAGCGTCATAGCCTACAGCCGCGTGCGTCATCAAAACAAAATGCAGCGTGGAAGCCACAGCAGCATGGAGGCGACCGTGGAGGCGACAAAGCAGCAGTATGATCACTTAAAACAGGTTTATGACCAGGTGGTCGGTAAGGATGATGGCAACAATCTTACATTTCTCTGCAAACTTTGCCGGCCGGCTTTCAGTAAAAAAATCCACACTTCAGTAACCTTAAATTCCTACGTCAGCCTGGTCCCTCAGTTTGTGTTAGTAAAATGTTCTTGAGGGTTTTACTATTCATGTAAACCTGCCTGGTATAATTTTCCAGGATTCCTTTTTAGTATGTACTGAAATGGAATTTCAAATGGAAAAAAATATTAAAATAAAAAAAAAATTTGCACCTTAAAGACTACTTTCCTGTTTTTCTTTTAATAATTCCTCATAAAAAAGACCATTCAAGCAGCACATTTTTCCTGATGTTGTTGAGAATATACTGTAGGGGTGAAAGCTGCAGCTGCTACTAGTGTGAAGTGAATGGACAGCAACAAAGCGTTAAAGCAACAATGGGGAAATGCTGTCCCCTCAATGCTAATGTAAACCCTGGTTGGATAAGGATTCAAAACTGGATATGAAGATGAAATCTGACGCACAGTTTCAGGGTTACAACTGATAAAATAATTGCTGTCTGTGGTTCTACAGTAGGCTATGGTGTAACTATGAACTAGTTCATTTTTTGGAACTGTGAACTTAGTTCAAAATTTTGAATTATGAACTATGAACTGAACTAGTTCATTTTAAAATGTGTGAACTGAACTTTGAACTAGTTCACGTAGAAAGAGAACTTTCCCAACACTGTATATATACATATACATTTGCATGTATATACATATAGATAGATAGATAGATAGATAGATAGATAGATAGATAGATAGATAGATAGATAGATAGATAGATAGATAGATAGATAGATAGATAGATAGATAGATAGATAGATGACAAGACAGAACGGATGCATTATGTGATTCTTTCCAGACTCAACAGAGATCTAAAACTTTTTTAGGCAGCATGGACTGCCACTCCTTATCAATAGAGCGTGGACTTTAACAGGAATGGATTGAGGGACATCTGAGGGGGACATATCTCCAACCCTGGATTTGAAAAGGTCCGCAAAAGTTATTTTGATTCATTGCCATAAAATATTTTACCGATTGGGAAAAATAGACATTGATAAAACTGTAATTTTCAAGGCATTCTTAGCACTTGTATGTTGGTTGTAACTTTTACCCATTTCATAAAACAACATTTTTGCTGAATAACTTTGTTATGTAAAGTAGGGCAACCTTGAGGACTATGGCACTGATTGGGAAAGACCAATTACCTTCAATGGTGATGGGATAGAACAACAGATGGTTGGAAAAATCTAGTCTTTTCGTATCTGCATGGAAGAATTGATCCTGTTCACCCAAGTTTGTGCTTTGGAATACACATTTTGTTAGAAGCTTTGGATGCCGCACACCACCTATTTCCTGATGTTAAACTTCAAAATAAGAGTTATTGACACAAACACCTCCTTTTGCTGCGAAGTTGAGCTTCATTGAGCACCACCATGCTTTATGTATTTAATTTTAAAATCCATTTAAGTTTTTTTCAAAAATTCATACCAAGAACCCACCATACTTTGCAAACAAATTCCACTCACTTTTATAGAAACAAAAGTTTTAAAGACACAATTTTCAAAGGTTTGCAATTTTTTTTTACTTGAAATTAACAATTCAAAAATTAACAATACATGAATGAACAGGAAAAACAACCAAACTGTACAAATGAACTGTAATAGACAGACCTGTAGAAACCTTTCTAATCAGATCAACCCAAAAGTAGGGGACTGCAGTATTCCAGACTCCATGTACTGTATAAAGAGTTTGTAGGTAGGGTGAACAGGCAGCCGCAGGACCACCCCGCAAGTATCTGGGAACATGCGATTGTTGCCATTCTTGTTGTGCAAAAACTCGATTGTTGGAGAGGATGGGAAGCCCAGCGGTGGGATGGTGTCCATGCAAGAGGCAAAGGCTAAAATTTGCCCCAGTGTGACTGGTCTCATTCCCTCTGGAAGACATGAGAGAATACTACAAATAAAAGCTGTAAAAAATAATAATCAAAATGCTTTTCATTTTTGGGTTGAGAAAAGATTGATGTGTTGAATTTATTGTTACTTTTCACAATAAATTCAAATCTATTTGAAATCTGTCACAACAATATTCTCTGTTCATTCAGCAATAAAACTGAAAACTATTTAGTGCAGTAATAGTGAGTGAAAATGTAGTTAGAACAAAACTGCTAAAACTCAACCTGATTGATGGGCGAGGGCCCAGACAGTGCTGTGCAAGATTAAAGGAGCTATAAGTAAGATACCTAGAGTAAAATCAACCTAAATCATTCTCATTTGTCACCCGGGATGGAAGTAACATTACCTATACACATTTTTCAGCATCAATGTCTTGGTCATGTTTTTCTCTACTTTGGTTCAGAGTGGTTACTTCCTGGTTCCTGAGCCACTCAGAGTTCCCAAAACAGAGTGCATCATTTGCAATTTTATTTTGGCAAAAGAGCAGCAGCATTTAACATGTTAGCCTGTAAGAGAAGCAGACCAGAATTAGAACAGAATACAAACATCATGTACCAACTGTATATGATGGAAGTAAAAGTTCAGTGCAGTTTTACAGCAGCAACGCAGTGTTGAGTTAATGGCTAGTCTCCATGAAAGGCATTGTGTATATGTTCTGATTTTAATAACCAAGTTACTTAGAGCTCCTTTAAGTCCTTTGTATGTATCATACAGTAGTTATGACATACCGTCCACCTCTAACAGCCAATCGTTCCAGAAGATGGTCGTCTGGTTCTCCACCCTCCTCTTGTTACTCCCTGGCAGAGAGAGTTGTATGCAGAAGAGGTTTTGATGGTCCTGCAGGCTCACCATTTTAAGTCCTCCAACAAAAAGTGGCTTCATTGCCTCATGGGGATCATCAATTGCATTGGCAACACCCAATGTTTGCAATCCGTCCATAAATCTGTACAAAGACAAGTTTTATTTAGAAACACAAATCAACTTAAATCAGTTTACCGTATTTTCACGACTATAAGGTATAACATTTTTTTCCCCTCAAAATGTGCGGTGCATCCTTTGGTGCGGTGCGCCCTATGTGTGTTGTAACTGCGACTTTTGAGACCACCTCATTGAGGAGATGATGAAAGAGTGGCTGAATGTAAGGAGACCAGGTGTTTTTTTCCACTCATCACCATCGCTGTTAATATGTAACTCCATGCGTGCCCATCTCACAGCTGATGAGAAAAACATGGGGAAACAAATTAACGCTGTGCTCGCTGTTATTCAACCGCTCGACATCGGTGTGAACCGGACGCAGCAGGCGCAGCAGAAGCGGCGAGTTTACATGCAAAGTCAATGGTTGACGCGCGTATAGGCGCAGCAAAAGGTCCCGCAGCGCGTTTTGAGCAGCAGGCGCATGGCGTCGGGAGCGTTTAAGCATCTGACGCACTTGACACGCCGCCAACGGGCTGCTGCGGCTCGAGATGGAAAAATTTAAGTTTTGCTGCTGGACGCGCCGCATCAACCAATAAGATAAGCTGATCTGGGAGCTGACAGCGAGACAGACACAGCGCTCTGATGACATATGATATTAAGGCAAATGAAAAAGGCTGGATGGATGAGGAGATGATGAAAGTGTGGCTGAGGCAGGTGTATGTGAGGAGACCAGGTGTTTTTTTCCATGCATCACCATCGCTGTTAATCTGTGACTCCATGCGTGCCCATCTCACAGCTGATGTGAAAAACATGGTGAAACAAATAAATGCTGTGCTCGCCGTTATCTCGAGAGGTCTGACAAAGGAACTTCAACCGCTCGACATCGGTGTGAAGCGGCCGTTCAAAGTAAGGCTGCGAGCGGCGTGGGAGCGATGGATGACAGACGGAGACCACAGTTTCAGGATAAGTGGAAGGCAGCGCCGGGCAAGTTACGCCAACGTTTGCGGATGGATTGTAGATGCTTGGACTAACGTGTCTGCTGGCTCTGTTGTTTAAGCTTTCGCAAAAGCCGGCATTATTTCTGAGGAGCCGCCCGGCACGGAAAGTGACTCTGACAGCGAAGAAGGGGAAATTGGCATGTCTGATTTAGCGCAGCTGTTTAATTCAGAAACAGAGGATGATGACTTTGATGGGTTTGATTAATACTTTGTAATAAATACATGAATAAAGCACAATCATACTCAGTTTTGCCCCCGCTGTATTTTTAAATACGCAGTAGAGGTATTTAAAGGTAGTAGAGGACATGTACCTGTATATAAAAAACGCGCCCTATAGTCCGCTGCACCTTATGTGTGTGTTAAATACAGAAATGGGACACATAACTGAGACTGCGCCTTTTAGTACGGTGCGTCTTATGGTCGTGAAAATATGGTAATGTTAGACTGGAGGCAGACCTGCATTACTTATGCACATTATATTCTGGTACATTTAAAAATTTGGTTTGCCACTACATTCCTGACAAACATTGGTATCACTTTACAATAAGGCTCCCCTTATAGATGGCTAAAACATAGTTAATAGATATGTCAAAAATTCATCCATAAACACCATCATTCAACAGTGTTTATCATGAATTAATATTAATATATATATATAAATATATATATATATATATATTTTTTTATTAGGTTCAAAAGTGTATCTACTAAATACTGGCTTGAAGATTCTTTATGCACTGTGATACATTTATGGAAATTGGTATTAAACCATTATTTTGACTAGATATCTGCTTTAATTTAGACATTAAAGCATCCATTGGAGGTGATGCTTTTTTAAGGCTCAGCAACAACTTAGCTTTGTATGGGCATGCATGCTTCGGCATTGTAAGCCTGTTCTGTCCAGCTAAAGGACAACGACACTGCCACAAACAATGCCTGTCAAACTAGGCGCCTAGGCGCAACCTTCCAATTTACTTCACTTTCAGAGATATCAGCACATCAAATCAAGACAGTACAATTGTTCATTTAGATGGCCAAGTAAGTGTTAAACAAATAAACAAGTTTCTACAAATAGGGTTATTTTTATTAATTAAAACAAAAATATCCAAACTATACTAACTGTTCCATGGAAGCTTTGGTCCGCCCCTCAACATAGGCCCTTGCGACGTCCTAAATGATTTTCCTTTTCTGCTCCAGGTTTTGAATAAAACAGGAGCACCCAAGCAAGCTCAATGCCCCAGAGGCTTCTATAACTGCCTGCTGTGTCTCTGGCAAAGTTCCTGCATCCAATATCTAGGTATGAAAAATAAAACAATAGAAACAAATTTCTGGCAAGAAAAGTTCTTCTCCAGAAACAAACTTTTCTATAATGGGTGTTTCCACTGCAAGAAACAAGGCATTTTAGCAGTCTTTTTTACGCCCTCCTCTCTAGACTAGGAAAAATTCCAGGCTGTGTGATTAATAGCATAATATCTTTGATATAGTTTACAAATCTGATATTCACCTTCTGCAGTTTCTCCTAGAGGTCATAATCATCCACCTCATCCAGATTGACATGGGGGTTTTGGGCGGCAGCCTAGTCTGGTATAGAAGCGGCTTGACAAAAAGCATGGCCTTATGCCTCCATGAATAAGGGCCACGCTTACCATCCTTCCAAGCTGCTTATAATCACCGTTTTCTACTCCTGCAAACAAAATTCCCCAATAAAAAGATTAAGAATTTAAGTACTCTATGGTTTTTAAACAGATGGTTGCAGTCATCTATATCTTTAACAGGGTCCATATAACCATCTTATAGCTTACCATGGGACACTAGAGGCAGGTTTTTTGAGTCTTCTGGGCCACTGAAATACCGACTGTCTCTGATGGCAACTACCAACAGACGCAGGAACTCTCTGGTGGGCCCACCATCATCGACACCCCCCTCCCCTGTCCCATCACAGTCAACAAATGTGACTTCTAGGCTGTTGAAAATCGTTGCCTCGGGAACGCCCTGAAGGCACTGTCTAAGATTGTGTCTCTCATGACCATGATGCTATTTGCTGGTGGAGGAGGCCCTGGGACTAGCTGGGAGGTCATATTTTGTAAAATTGCAGTCACATCAAGTCTGTTGTACTGGGTGAAAAAAAAGACTATTAAAGCTAATGTGTGAAATCTGGAACAGTTGTCATTTTGGTGACAAACTGAAAACTTGTCAAAGATTACCATTTATTAATTCAATAGGATCATGAACAATCTTTAGTCACTCAGGTTCTTCTTCTGTGATCAGAACGGCCACCCTAGAAGAAAGTCAAAATTTTCCATTTTCATAACCCAGGCCACATTAATTATCAGAAATCTATAACCAGCATAATAAAACATCACAGAGACACCTATGGACATGAATTTACAATGTTCATCACCTTATTAACTGTTAAGAAAAATCAAATTAGTCACAGCACTTTGCAATTGTTTGTTTATTCATCTTACTCTGTCACTGGACCCGTCTCCTCTCTTTCCAAATCATCATCTGAACACAAGACCATGCTGCAGAAAACAGAAAAATAGCAACTTAATAGATTTCCAAGCAAGTCAAGGCTTAGAAATAACCATTTTTACAAACTTTACTTTCCCATGTAACAAGTAGGGAATACAAGTAGGGAATACTAGTTTTAATCCTAGTTGTTTCCTTTGTTCCACACACCCGACTTAATTAAGTTTTTGATAAAGAGACCTTTGCCACACTGCTGAGGAAATATTACAATTATTTGATTAAGATGTGCTGGAGCAGACGTGTCTAATTCATGGGCTCGAGTCAAATACTCTTGTAGAACAAGAACTCTTTAGCCAAAGTGGACGTGCGTCAGCGCTTGCCATGATAAGTGCTGTCCGAATAGTGCAGTCAGTAAGGAAGGAGGAAGAGACAGGAGCCTGTATGCTCCCTCATAGTTTTGCCTAGAAGCCCTGTGGTAACAACTGCTAGGGTTCCCTGTGACGAGAAAAGGAGCTAGACTGCTGTGCTGATATTGGACAGCATTTAAATCTGACTTCATTACGTGACAGAAATGCACATGGATTATGTGAGACAGATCCAGGCATACAGCATTCCAAAAATGATCAACAAGGTCTGTGCCCTCTTATCTCCAGACATTTTTGATCATTTCCATGAGGTGTGCTGCACTTCTACATCATTTCACGTAAAGGATTGTGGGATTACTTAAGGCTCCTTATATCAAATTGATGGCGCATCCAAAAGACGTTTTCAGAAGCACCCCATGTAGGACAGTGGTTGAACTGAACTGATTGAAAACCACTGGACTAGAGGATGACTAATACTGTGTACTTACTCCTCACTCTGGACTTCTGATTCCCCACCACATGTCACCTCAGCTGTATGTGCTGCCTGAATATTTTGAAAGGTTAGTTGTTTTTTCTTCCTAAAACATGTAGTAAATGTAGTAAGGAAAAGAAAGAAGAAACAAAAAAAACATGAAGCATAATGGTAATCATACATAAGGAGCACAGGAGTATAAGGCGAAGCGTCAATATTAGACCATGAAAAAGGACTCTATGTACATCGTATAGTCAGAATAATACAGTAATACTATGGTTTGACTTTCAGTTTAAAAATATGTGTCATTCCTGGCATGTTTGATGTACTAACCTGGAGTGACTCATAAATTGCCAGAGCAAGATCTTCTTCTTCGCTGCAGAGAAAACAAAAAAGGGTTAATGAATAAAATCATAAAACCTTTGTTGTGACTAAAAGCTTTCTAAAAATAAAAACCGTGAATACAGCCAGGCTAAGTCAAATAAGAGCCAAGTAATGTTAATCCTGGATAAGGTCACACTAAAGGAACAATAGACAAACTCACATCATTCACACTAACTACAATTTCATGACAGCATAGCCAAAATCGTCCCACCACAGTTCTTTCCACCACAAATTCATGCACATTTAGGTAACAGAGGTGATTAAAAGAATAAGCCCATTCTACTGCAATGAAATCGCCATGTGCAAACTATGAGAAAGGACGCATATACAGCTGTTAGGTGGTGTCAGAAAGAAAGAACTTTGTTAGTGCAATTGTACTTTCCAATGACATTTGTCCTCAGCAGTTCATCCCTGCCCTCTGCATCACTCAAGGAGCAGTGGGCAGGTTCTCAGTCATAAGGATCTGGCTCAGGGACCCATAGTAGCAGTCTGCGGGGTTTGAGCCAGGTTCTTGGGTCCGTCTCATAATGCAGATTTAATGCTCAAACCACTTGCATCCCCCACGTGAAAAAAATAAATTATCTTAGCCTTTCTTAGATGTTAGACGAATTAACAGAAAACGTGGAAACCAAACAATTCTTGCATCTTACCTTTCAAAAGCCAGACACACTGAGAATGAAGAACACGAATATACATGTTATGGTTTGTATGTCATACTGGTGCTTTCAGTTTAGGGAATGTCTATCAAGTTATGGCTGCATTTATAACTTCAGTATAACCTTACTATAACCATTAACTTCATACCATAAAGGAGTCTTGGTTGAGTAACTTACATTTGGCTTTTGGGGTCCCTTTACTGCATTGAACATGCCTTTTGCTCAGCGAAATCAGCCTGCTGTCCTGATAGGTTGTTGATTTATTTTAAACTTTTCTAATCAGCTTGTCACCTCTGAGCCACTATCCAATCAACTCAGCCACCAGTCAATTAATCCACATCAACTCCACCTCCTACCAGTAATTACTGTCAACTGTGATTACCTGTTCACCTGCTTACATATACCTGCTCTCTCTCATCCCTGCCAGAATTTCACTTCTCTTCTCATCCCATCTGATCTCATCTAGTGTGATGTGCCCTGCCTCTACCAGTTACTGCGTGCTTAGCCAGCTGGACTCTTCTGTCAAAAGTTGCCTGCTTCTGAACGTTGCAGTTCTGACCATTTCCCTGTTCCAGCCGCTTGTTCTGCCAGTTGCTGCTCATCCCTGCCTGCCTCTTCAGCCATAACTCATCTGTCACGTCTGGTTCTGCTTGCCTGCCTCAGCTGTCACCAATCCTCCTCAAATTAAACCTTTTAAAAATGCTTTACTCTGTCAGGCTGAATATTTGGTTTACAAACATTATTCATTACACATCCAAGATTAGTTACATTTTTTATCTTTATGAAATATAGAAATTTAGTATTTTGAAATTGCTGTGTGCTAAGAGTGTTTACGCATAATAGTTGGAGGATGTTGGCCCTTGAAGAAAGGGTTTTTACAACTGTTGACTAAAGTATCACTGAGAATGTGTTACTTACTCATCATCTGGCACTCCTGAGCCAACAACTTTCACCTCTGCTGTATTTGATGCCTGAGAAAATTAGAAATAAATGTTTAGTCATTTCATTTTTATACCAGCACTTCATAACTAAACATGTGTCTTGGTGTTACACAAATATTACAACCTAGGGCATAAAAGTGAATGACAAATACATTACTGTAACAAAATGTCATATATACACAATTACACAAATATTTTACTTCAACTTTACACACTTGTCATGTCATTGCCTTTAAATTACAACTGTTTCTTTGGTTAAGGCAGTAAACTAACCTGGAGTGACTCATCAACCATGATGTCCTGATCATTTTGTTGGCTGCTGAGACAAAAACAGTGTTAGAATAGGAACTTGAGAGCAGTACCATATATTCCCCACAACAGTTCTTTATGCCATTGTACATTTTGAATTGTAACAGATGTGGTGCAAAAAGTTATGATTGTTTAACTGCTATTAAACTGTAAAATGTGTACACTGTTATAGGCTGCATACAGACCTGTAGGGTGTTTTTTTTTCTAGAGTCATAGAAACAAGCGTTAAAGCAAAGGTTTTTTGGATTGAAACCAAATTATTATATGCTTAATTTATCTGAGCCTGTAGGTCAGGAGGATATGCTTGCATCATTATACCATCGTCATAATGGTAGAAATAGGTCTACAAATGACAATCTCATTTATCACGATAAGTTCAATAAACAATTATCGTCCACCAAAATTTGTTGTGACAGGCCTAACTTCTGTACCAATCAACATAATTTCATAATTGCAAATGTAAGAATGTGGGTCAAATCAAAGTTGCTCTGAATAATTATGTTGCCTTAAATTATTTTTTACCATGTTTCCAGATGTTTTGAAAGGTCACAGAGAGGAAAGTCCACTCCACACATCAGGCACTTCTGCGTCACATGAGGTTTCTGACAGTCAGAAGGATAAAAAGTTAGATGTGGATTAAATTGTAAACCATACTATATGTAGTTACATGTCTTTTACATATGTAATGTAATCACCTCCAGCACAGGCGGAATCAAAGTGAGCCCCTTCTGAAGTGGGATTATATAAAGTGGGGCCCGCTTCACATCTGTGTGCTGTCATAGGAATGGGATGCTATACCTAGATGGGGGGATTGGAATTTAATTAAGCAACTTGCTGCGGTCACTGGTTGCCAACAAAAAGCCGCCAGCTTCCTTAAGTGGAGGGAAGCTCTCATACAGCCGCTCTGTGAGGTGGGTGTGATCACCTCGGTTATCAGTAAAGTGGATCATTTTTTTGCCTATCCCACATGCTTCATAAAAATTAGCCTCTTCTGAGTTTGGAACGTGATCCAAACCTGGCTCTGGCAAGCATACAAAAAAGTGGTTCCATGGAACCACTTTTTTTCCCACTGTGTCTTCTGAAGCCACGACTCGGAGTGCTGTGTCTTCGAAAAAGCCTCGCAAGATCGGCCTGAACACTATCTCCGCTTGACCCTGGAAAGCTACTGGGGTAAGGAGAGAAACATTGAAGGACGGCTTGCTGTTGAGAACGGGCCAATGTCACTGGATGTGCGGTGTTTGAAAAGGTTACAGGAGGGTTATTTTGTGAGATGGAGGATAAGGGGGACATTGATGATGGTGGAGGCTGAAAATTTGGTCTTGCAGTTGTATTGTGTTGTGAGTCTGTAGCAGTGGAAACAATGGGGCTTAATCTGTTTGCAGATTGTGTTTTTCAGTCTATCAGCAAGCAGCATAGTTGTTTGTTGCATCAGCTGCAATATAATCCGCATATCCTTAGTGCTTCTGAACATTTCAAGAAAATGTATTGGTTTTAACATAACAATATCATAATGCATATCTAAGACTATGCAAACACCTTATCTTTGTTATACAAACAACAGCTGAAAACAATGAGCAATCTACTAACATTTGATCCGAGTTGTTTCCTTCCATCCTGAGGTGAAATTAAAGTCCTTAATCTGCTTTCCTGCAAAACAAACTTTTAAGAAAAAAAATATCATAATACATTACAAAACCTGCTATACAAGCAGGCATGTCCAACTCCATTTCTCGAGGGCCGGTCTCTTCTGTGTGTTTTTTTTTTTTTTTTTTAGCTATGGCCCTTCTCCAACTCATGTAATTTAAATTAAGGATTTACCTTCTCAATATGTCATGGTCTGCAAAGGCCTACTACTTAGGCACCCATTACTTTCTGCTTAATTGAATCAGGAAAACAGTTCAAATATTCCAGAGACCAGCTCTTGAGCACTGACTTTGGACACCCCTGGGTTAAAGGCTACCACATATGCAAACGGATCCACAAACGGTGGAAGTGCACATGTGTGGGCAGAATGCGGAAACTCACAAGGAACATGCACGCACAATGGCATTGTCACTACCTGATGTGTACCACTGATCTCTTATTTGTTTACTGGATTGCAGATTTGCCGTTGGTAGTACACATGGCTATGAAGCCACCACCCCCCATATTGATAATCCCCATTTTGCTCATGTGGATGAGGAGGAAATAAATCACATAATTTCAATTGTTAACTCAAGATTAATCATAAATGAATCACATATTTTATCTTTTTATTTTTAAAAATGTAAAAGCCTCTTTGGCAGGGGCGATTCTAGGATCTGACCATTAGGGGTGCTCAGACCCCAGTGTTGACTGTGATTCCACTTTTAGTCCAGATGTAAGATTAGAGTTGACACATTTTTGAGCTAAAGCTTGTCAAACAATCTACAATATAGGCCCATTCAAAAGCAGTGACAAAGAGATTAAAATTTTTCACTCGATAAAACCTTGTGCATTTGTAAAACCTGCACGATGACAATAGTTAGAATAGTTAGCTGGGGATGTGTCTACCTTGTCAATCAAAGGCCAGACGCGTTAGTGATTGGCTCTGTGGAGCTCCAGGCCCCGCCCCCTCTGGTGCACACCAGTGTTGAAACGAAACCGTTGGGACGCCGAGTGCTTCAAACGGAGGCGCTCCAGGCGAACCTGTGCATGTATGCACGTCTGGCAGAGCCGAACCGACACGCAGGAATATTCTGAATCGGTAATTTCTCAGGTGCTGGGCTAAGATGATACATGATACCATCATGATACTGACCTTTGCAGTGTCCGAATGGCTAATCGGATCAAGGGATAGGGGAGGCAATAGAAAGGCCCGACAGGTTCCTCCTTCTCTCTCTATCTCCCACTAGTTGATGGACCATGTTGATGGACCATGTCAGCCTCCCACCTACAGGTGGTCTGCTGACCTGGTGCAGGAAGAACAACCTGGACCTCAACACTCTAAAAACAGTAGAGATGGTCGTGGACTTCAGAAAGAACGCAGCCCCATGTACCGCCTCAACCTCTGTGAATCCACACTGTGGAGCCTCTTCGCTTCCTGGGAACTATCATTTCCCAGTACCTAAAATGGGAGCTGAACATCGACTCCCTCACCAAGAAAGCCCAGCAGAGGATGTACTTCCTGCGGCAGCTGAGGAAATTCAACCTGCCTAAGGACGATGGTGGTGCAGTTCTTCTCCATCATTGAGTCCATCCTCACCTCCACCATTACATCTGGTACACTGGTGCCACAGACAAGGGCAGACTGCAGCGTGTCATCCAGTCTGCTGAGAAGGTGATTGGCTAAAATCTTCAATCTCTCCAGGACCTGAACGCCTCCAGGACTCTGAGGCATGCAGAGAAGATTGTGGCTGATCCCTCCCACCCCAGTCACAAACTATTTCAGAGACTTCCCTCTGGCAGGAGGCTGCGGTCCATTAGGACTAAAACCTCACAATACAAGAACAGTTTCTTCCCATCTGCTAACAGCCTTATCAACAAGGCCAAGAGCCACCTGCGACACTTGACACTGCTTCTCTCCCCTGTTCAAGACTTATAAGTTACAGTGTTACACCAATGTAAGATCTCCTGACCTTACATTAACATTACAGTCTACTGTTGTCATGATGGGTGCACGAAGAGTGACCCAAATATGCAGAACACCACTAGACAGACACAAGAGTAAAAGTTTAACAAGTTTATTTGGTCACAAGCACACTGATTAGACTGGTTCTGGTTCGGGCCTGGAAACTGGTTCACCGGAGTCTGCGTGAGAGACAGTTCAGTTAGTGTTGCACTTAGGAGCTTGCTTTCTTGATTGTTACTGATTGTACCTTGAGGGTTCTTGTAGATAACTTTGAGAGGGTCACTGTTGGATCTGGAGAGGAGTTGATCAGCAGAGTCCGCTAGCTGCTTCAGCGTCTTACTTCTAGTTCTGAGCAGACCTTGGCTTTGGGTTTTCCAGCTCTTAGTCCTGAGCTGCATGGAAGTTCACTGAGGTTCTTCAGGTTTGGCTCTGAGGGTCGGCTCGGCAGGTTAGCTCTTCCTGAGCTCCACAGAGGAGAAACTGGTTTCCTGGAAGACAGAGACAAGGGTTAGAATCCAGGTTGGATTCAAAAGTCACAAAGATTCACTGAGAGTCTAGGCTTAGGCGCTGACCAACTGCATCAACACTGCGGCGTTGAGGCAAGGTCCGAAGACAGCTTATGTAGTGGATCCTCTGATGATCTGATGGGCTGCAGCTGTGCAGAAGGCTCACTCAGGAGGATCCACGGCGGACTCTGCTGGAGAAAGGTGGAATTTCTCCAGCTCCTAACAACTGTGAACATAGCTCTAGATTGTATATGTATGTGTGTGTATATATATATATATATATATATACACTAGTGCTGTCAATCGATTAAATTTTTTTAATCGCGATTAATCGCATCAATGCCTGAGTTAACTCGCGATTAATCGCATTTTAATCGCACATTTTTTTCCTGATTGAAAATCATTTAAATACTCTCGATGACATACAAAAAAATACATACAGGCTAGGTTTGTGCCAATGTTCTTTTTTTAAAATGAAAACAGGTCACAGATACTGATTTATGCCAAAAATAACAAATATGTAGCCAAAAAAAAGGCCCTGAAAACAGGCTGATGTAAAAGACAGTCTTTACAGTTAATACAGTCTTTTGAACAAAGACAAGCATTTTACCCTACTGCTATAAAATTTAGTAGAGTTAACATTAGATGTTAATTAACCAAGATAATAATGAACAATTTTCAATCAATACATCAAAATCAATAGACCGACATCACTAGATGGAGGTAGTCTATGCTCTAGAAAGTTACTTTTCAGCCTCTTAACAAAAATGAGAACACACACACAAGCACCCACCCACACACCCACACACACACACACACACACACATGATACCGACCTGTGGCGTACACAGACAGCAAGAGTGCTGTAGCAGATTCCATTTCACCTCAGTAATCTGTTTTGTCAGCGTATTTCAGGTTGCTACTAGTTACCAGCGCTCAACTTGTTTGTTGGTGGTGGGGCTTAAAGAAAAGGCACTAGCGTCACCCAGTGTATGAGCGTCTTTTTCCCTTGAGGAGGTCCGCTCTCGAAGCCTATGAGAAATGCATACACTGGGGGAAAATAGCCCCGCCTTCCCACAGGCTGCAGCGGGATGTACTTGGAAAATTGTACCATAAAACCACATAGCATTAATCTCACGTTAAAAAATTTTCGCCGTTAAAATGGCCTCGCGTTAACGCGATAATAACGCGATCATTTTGACAGCACTAATATACACACATACATATACATATATACACACACACACACACACACACAATCTAGAGCTATGTTCACAGTAGACTGTAATGTTAATGTAAGGTCAGGAGATCTTACATTGGTGTAACACTGTAACTTATAAGTCTTAAACGGGAGAGAAGCAGTGTCAAGTGTCGCAGGTGGCTCTTGGCCTTGTTGATAAGGCTGTTAGCAGATGGGAAGAAACTGTTCTTGTATCGTGAGGTTTTAGTCCTAATGGACCGCAGCCTCCTGCCAGAGGGAAGTCTCTGAAATAGTTTGTGACTGGGGTGGGAGGGATCAGCCACAATCTTCTCTGCATGCCTCAGAGTCCTGGAGGCGTTCAGGTCCTGGAGAGATTGAAGATTTTAGCCAATCACCTTCTCTGCAGACTGGATGACACGCTGCAGTCTGCCCTTGTCGTTGGCACCAGTGTACCAGATGTAATGGTGGAGGTGAGGATGGACTCAATGATGGAGGAGAACTGCACCACCATCGTCCTTTGGCAGGTTGAATTTCCTCAGCTGCCGCAGGAAGTACATCCCCTGCTGGGCTCTCTTGGTGAGGGAGTCGATGTTCAGCTCCCATTTTAGGTCCTGGGAAATGATAGTTCCCAGGAAGCGAAGAGGCTCCACAGTGTGGATTCACAGAGGTTGAGGCGGTACATGGGGCTGCGTTCTTTCTGAAGTCCACGACCATCTCTACTGTTTTTAGAGTGTTGAGGTTCAGGTTGTTCTTCCTGCACCAGGTCAGCAGACCACCTGTAGGTGGGAGGCTGACATGGTCCATCAACTGTCGTCCTATAATTCTCTTCTTGACGACTTAAAAGTGAAGCTAAGTTTTATAAAAATTCAAAGTTCTTAAAAAGCAGAAAAAGTCTCAAACAAAGATCAAAAAATTCAGACAGAGGGCAGCTAAGTCCGGGTCCAGTGTTTATTGCTAAACACTACATATTTACACAGAGCTGGTGAGCCGAAGCTGACAAATGGTGAAACCAGCTCCCTTTTATACATTTCTTTATCGGTGGAAAAAACCCCTTCAGAACATATTTCAGTCATTGGTAAAGGTCACATTGATATTTATCTGCAAAACACGGTGACATTCATAGACACATCTCATACTTGTGAGAGCACTCTCTCAGGCCATGAAAACACCTGTTGCATTCAAATCAGAAACTTATGACGGTTTAGTCAAAAACATGTCAGCCCTTGCTTCAAGCTATGTTAATCTACCATACTGCTCCCCCTTCATCTCATCACCCATTACTGCTCCGTGTGCTTTGAAAATAACAACTCCTTTGTATGGCCAGATATTTGCTGAGCTGGACTACCTTGGGATGTCAAATATTTCATTTTTATTGCGGGTGCTTTTCTTATCACTAAGGGGCCTCAGCCCTGCGTTGTCCTGCAAACCTCCTCTTGGGGCCAGGCGCAATGGATACACACACTCACTACTCTGCACTTCTCCTCTTAGCCTTGAACTGCTCTGTTTTTCTCATTTGTGAAAAACAACTTTAAACTTATAAAACATTAACTTTATTTTATCTTATGTTTAGTGCAGATTAATACACAACATTCCCCCCTTTGATCCTAAAAGGATCAATTTACGTGATTATGCAGGTGATAACTAATCTAAAACACTTTAAATGTGAACTCACCCAAGTGACAAAAGTTTATATATATATATTGTGCACACTAAACTAAACGTGAGATTAAATACACACCATATAGTAGAAGTGAGTAATATAAGATGTGGTGGTGTCTGAGTAAATATTAAACTAATAAAATGCAGAAAACAGAATATATAAAAACAAAGAGGGATCCCCCTCTTGGCTCCCTTAAGAGGACCCGTCCTCGTTGCTTACTTTTTTTTTGTAGCAAGATTTTCTAATTTTGTTTTCTCAGCAGAGGCAAATACCAATGCCCAAGCAGCATCTTGTGTTACGAGGTCACTGCATTTATCCCCTACATTGGTGGTATTTCACACCCATACATACACAAACACAAACAAAAAGCTTCATCAGGCCCGGACTATGCCAGGCAAACACATCTTCTAATGGTCAAAGGACCGTCATTACAACCAACATAGGAGTAACCATGTGGCACTCTCCTTCACAGTAATTGTACTGTCACATAAAGTATACAATATGTTTAACAAAGGTATGCATAATCATCAATAATCAGCATTGTCCTTATATCCAGTTATGGCGTTGAAGTTGATATATTAATAATAATAATAGCCTCCATAATTCTGTCCATAATTCTGCCCTCCGTTCAGGCCCCCCTGGGTGTAGGGAGCCATATGCTGCAGATCAGCGGTCAGCTGCATCACTTGCTCTTGTAGGTCGATAATGGTCTGCTGTGCATCTCGAAGTTGCACCACCTGCTCTTGTAAGTTGATAATGGTCTGCTGTGCATCCCGAAGTTGCTGCCTCAGTTCCAGATTGTCTCGGGTCAGCTGCCGATTCCCAGCCTTTACTTTGCGTTTGTACATGGTGCGGCGCATCCGTTCAAAGGACCGACGTGGCTCGGGGTGCGCCAGACCCTTCATGAATTGGGCATAAACTGATGTGGTCATAGAGGTGATTTCAGGCTTAAGGTCAGCGTTGGTATCATAGGACTCCAGCGGATGAGCCAAGAACTTTGCAACATGATGAGCTTCGGCAAGATCAAGCTTTATGTCATCTGCTATGACCACGAACATAGCCAGTACGCCTGGAATGGGTGGTGGTGGATAATTATATTGGTGGGGTGACGGTGGTCGTCGATCCTCGGGATTCTCAGGACTAGCAGGGGTGCTGGTTGGGCCGAAATCGATACTGAGGTTCCCCAGTGATGACGAGATGGACAGTGGCTTCCCAGTAGGTAATGGTGGTTGATCATCAGGCTGCCTGCTGGGTGTCATCATCGGTTGATCCTCAGGCTGCCTGCTGGGTGTCATCATAGGTTTGCTCCAACCCGAAGGTGCACTGCTTGGCCCCTCTGCAGGATCTAGTAGGTGCCTGGGAGGAAGATATGGGCATCCTACCCCTAGTGATGGGCCTAACGATGCCAGTGCAGCTCGTAAATTCATTTGGTTTTCTTCATATTCATCATAACTAGCCTCTGCCATGTTCAATAATCTACCTGTGGGGACATAGTATGGCAAATTTAGGCATCATCTGAAGGCATATTATCTCTTATATCTATGGATTATTCAGCATGCAAGTTGCTATATCTACGTGAGTAAGTATATAAGTCATTGTTATGCAAAATATTTATATATATACACTGTGGTTATTAAAGAAATGCACGTACCTGGTGAGGGTGGAAGGTGATCATGGTTATGTTTTATATCTCTTGGTCCAATTGTATCTCTACAACTGGGAACTGACCAGTTACACTTACAACAAGTCTTGAGACCAGTCCCCGAACAAGGGGTATGATGCAACACACAACTATCAATATAATCAGTATTAGTGCCCCTAGAATCATTCCTGCTGCCTCAAGATATTTTCCCCTTCCAAGCTTGTGAAACCAATCCCAGAATCCCTTCAGCTGAGTGCTCTGGGCAGTCGCCTATTTTACTTCCTGGAATAATCTGAAGGGCTGGTAATTTTTTAGCATTATAGCAGGCTATACAATCATCTTTAGGGCGCTTTTTGGCTTTGAACATTGCCTGGACAGAGTACTGAATCCATTGTTGGAACATATTGGTTTCCCAGTGTGCAGTCTTTAATTTGTCTAGATCTCTTTTCTGCCTTTTGTTTACCAATTTTACCATTCTATGCGCTTTCCCTACCATCATTACCTGCTCTGTTAATGTATTTTGGCATATGTTCATTTTGCATCTTACCTCAATGATCACCATCCCATCCTCACGGCAGTCCATGCTTTGTGGAACTCCAAGCCAATGTTTCCCCATTGAGTTACCTAAAATTTCTTCAGACATTACATAATCATATCCTTTGACTTGCACATGCATTAGTGATAAATTTTCTCCATCATTATTATTGATTACCCCTTGGTTAGTGGCTAGTGTTACCATTGCTAGTGCACATGTTTGTGTGTGACGCATTAAATGTGTGTGTGCACTGTTAGTATTAATTTTCATAAGATCCCCCCTTGTTAACCCACAAAGGGTTAACACAACAAGAAAGTTAATCAAAGTCTGAAGAAGGCGCATACGGGAGACGCCCAGACGGCGATGGGGTGGGCGGGACCGAGTGGATCGGCGGCCCACTTTCTTCGGAGGAGGAAGGGGAAAGGGAGGGGATGAGAGGGAAAGGTGCAGGTGAGGGATGTTAAGGGGACAGGACTCCACCAGCATCTGATGGGCCAGAAGAAAGAAGTTCGTCCAGTGCCTGAACGACGGATGGATCTGGGTGAGACCCAGAAGAAGTCTCAGCGGCAGAAGGATCATCATCATTGCATTGGTCGACCTGTAAGCATTTCATGAGGAGTAAGATGGGTTATGCGGTTAGTTTGAGAACGCATTGCCATTAATGCAACAGGCAAGGCGTCCACCCAAGTCAAACGGTTGTTGCTGTCAGCTATTATCTTAGCAATCTTCGATTTCAGGATCCCGTTAGCTCGTTCCACGGATCCCTGTGACTGGGGATGATACACACAACCAAACTTTTGTTTTATGCACAACAGTTTAAACATTTGCTGGATCACCTGTGAAACAAAATGTGGTCCGTTATCAGATGATATTGTGTCAGGCATGCCAAATCTGGGAAAAACTTCTTTACACAAAGACCATGCTGCTGCTTTGTGGTCATTATGAGCAGTGGGACATGCTTCTACCCATCTGCTAAACCTACAAACAACCACCAACATGTACCTCTTTCCCTGAACCCGAGTTATCATGTCTACGTAATCCATCATCAGATGGCGGAACGGACCGTCTGGCATAGGGATATGTGCCAAGGGTTGAGTAAACATTTTACGCACATTGTACTTAGGGCAATGTGGACATAAGGCCAATTCTCTGTCTACCATAGGTGTCATATAAGGTGACCACCAAACTGCCCGTAACTTTTGAACAACTTGGGCTCGTGAACAATGATCAGGTCCATGCATTATTCTAATGGCTGTCGGTAATAAGGACAAAGGTAGTACAAAATGTCCTTGAGAACTACGCCACAATCCATCGTGGGGGTGTGTTAACCGAGCCTCATATTCCATGTCTTTTCCCCCTCTCCTTCCTGCCTCTTCGATCAGAGACAAAGTCCGTGGGCTTGGCAGGTCTGGGTAATCAGTTTTGGCCTCTATTATAAGCTACTCGCTTCCATTCTCTTCAATTTTTCCAATTCTTCATCTCGTCTTTTCTTCTCTTTTTGTTTTTCTATTGTCTCTTTTAAATTTTTTAATCGTCTATTTTGTGCTTTCTCTTCCAACTCTTGCTCCTTGAGTCGTACAAATGTTTCCATTAGTTGCACCAAGTCCTGGTTTATCTCTTTTGCCAGTGATTCAGTTTCATCCAAACATAACTCTATCTTGGGATCTGTGTGGCCTTTGTATGTTGACTTGGTCCTGGGCTCTGAGCAGCATGTTGGGCCTCTTGGGTATGATAAATGGCTGCGACATACTGGGGGTACGGAACGGCTAAGGGTAAATTTCCTCCTAACTTCTGGGGTTTTATCCCACTTATCATATTCACCGCTGTAATCATACTCTCCCTGCTGTGTGCTACTCATTTCTTTTTCTGTTTCTTCCTCTTCTTCTAAAACTAATTTAAGTTGCCCTGTAATCTTTACCTTTCTGCCTGACTCTATCACAACTAGGTACTGACCTGCTGCGCTAGGGTGATAAGGTGGTGGCTTATGATTAATGTACTCAGGGGCTGTTGGGCTCTTTTGCTGTTCTACTTTGAAATATTGCAGGATGTCTCTCTGTTCAGCATGCCTCTGTTTTTTATGCAAAAGCATCCGGTCCCGTTTTTTATCTTTATTTCTCAATCTTTCTTCAACTTCTTCACAGCATGAAGGATCAAAGCTGCCTTCTTTAGGCCAATGATTTTTTCCAGATGTCATCTTATGCCATTTGGTCATGCATTTTTGAATTTTGCGTTTATTGGATGGGTTTGTCAATATTACCAATTTGGCTGGCGTCAGCCCGTCAGACTGTTGTTTGCTCATATTGATTCCCATGGCTACTAGCAGTCACTCAACCGTCAGGTCCGTGCTTATTCACCAGTCTTTGTAATCCTCAGTTAATTTTTATCTTAACTGGTTCTGCTCTCTTCAATACAGATCGTGTTTATTTTCCTTTAGTTTCTTTCCAGTTAATTTACTTCCTAAATTAAGATCTTTTCAATTTTGAGATAAAATCTTTAATAAGACAAATTTGTAATGTTATTTTGCACTTTCACTAATTCTATACCTTATATATTTTACTTTATGTAGACTATAGTTTGTAATAATATATACTTATAATATCTTTATCTTATAAAGCTTACAATTTCTTCCAATCTTATTTAGGAATTTTGTTAATTTATTTCATTCTCATAACTCTTGTGTTTTTTTCAGTTATAAATTTTGTTTTCCAATCCTTATTAATTTTCAGGTTATTCCTTTTAACTATATTCTGTACTAATTACTTCTATTAATTTATTATTATATCTTTAAGCTTTATCTATATTATAATCTTTATTTATTAATATCACCCACCCCTTACTTCCCCTCAGTTACTCAGCTCTTTCACTCTACACACTAACACAGACACACAAGACAAATGATTATATATATATACAGTGCACTTCTTTTTTCCTCACTGCTTCCTACAGTGGCATCTACGTTTTTCCCTGCTGCCCCGGCTGCACCCAGATAACTGGAAATGCATAGACGTCCTCCGGATGGTCAGCGGTACTATTCTGGCTATCCCTTAGCCTGGCTATTGCTTAGCCTCTCAATACCTTTTCCTCACTGTTCCCTACAGTGGCACAATACCTTTTCCTCACTGTTCCCTACAGTGGCACAATACCTTTTCCTCACTGTTCCCTACAGTGGCACATATTCCAATACCTTAAGACTACTTAAGCCGTCTCGTGGAGCACCCTGACTACCTTAGTCACTGATACCCTCACGTAACACGCGTACACTATTGGTTCCGGATTTATGGCTTCCACAGACTATGTATCAATCTGTCCCTTTACCAATCATCCGCTCAGAACAACCCGTGTTAAGCTTAACTTATTTACAAAATAATTCAAACACAGAACAGTTTAACACAAACATTAATAACACTTAAAACATACATTCATATATACATATATACATACCTGGACCCTTCCTCAGCTTAGTCTGTCTTTATATACTCTTATATAAATTCTTATCAAATTTGGAAATTACTTTATTAAATTTGGAAAACTAGGTTCTTTTAGGAGAGCTTTGTGACGTCTGACCCCCACAAGCAGCAGTCGGAGGCTGGTTCCCCACTAATTTAGAAAATTATAACGAATTGACTCACCTTTAAATGGTGAATTATGGGCCCTTGGGGTTCCACGCTCTCCAGCTGGTGCCTGCAGATCGTCCGACGTCCCCTTTTTGCTTTCCTCCTGGCTGGCTCGCCAATTATGTCGTCCTATAATTCTCTTCTTGACGACTTAAAATTGAAGCTAAGTTAATAATGAACAATTTTCAATCAATACATCAAAATCAATAGACCGACATCACTAGATGGAGGTAGTCTATGCTCTAGAAAGTTACTTTTCAGCCTTTTAACAAAAATGAGAACACACACACAAGCACCCACCAACCCACACACACACACACACACATGATACCGACCTGTGACGTACACAGACGGCAAGAATGCCGTAGCAGATTCCATTTCACCTCAGTAATCTGTTTTGTCAGCGTATTTCAGGTTGCTACTAGTTACCAGCGCTCAACTTGTTTGTTGGTGGTGGGGCTTAAAGAAAAGGCACTAGCGTCACCCAGTGTATGAGCGTCTTTTTCCCTTGAGGAGGTCCGCTCTCGAAGCCTATGAGAAATGCATAGACTGGGGGAAAATAGCCCCGCCTTCCCGCAGGCTGCAGCGGGATGTACTTGGAAAATTGTACCATAAAACCACATAGCGTTAATCTCACGTTAAAAAAATTTTCGCCGTTAAAATGGCCTCGTGTTAACGCGATAATTTTGACAGCACTAATATACACACATACATATACATATATACACACACACACACACACAATCTAGAGCTATGTTCACAGTAGACTGTAATGTTAATGTAAGGTCAGGAGATCTTACATTGGTGTAACACTGTAACTTATAAGTCTTAAACAGGGGAGAGAAGCAGTGTCAAGTGTCGCAGGTGGCTCTTGGCCTTGTTGATAAGGCTGTTAGCAGATGGGAAGAAACTGTTCTTGTATTGTGAGGTTTTAGTCCTAATGGACCGCAGCCTCCTGCCAGAGGGAAGTCTCTGAAATAGTTTGTGACTGGGGTGCGAGGGATCAGCCACAATCTTCTCTGCATGCCTCAGAGTCCTGGAGGCGTTCAGGTCCTGGAGAGATTGAAGATTTTAGCCAATCACCTTCTCTGCAGACTGGATGACACGCTGCAGTCTGCCCTTGTCGGTGGCACCAGTGTACCAGATGTAATGGTGGAGGTGAGGATGGACTCAATGATGGAGGAGGACTGCACCACCATCGTCCTTTGGCAGGTTGAATTTCCTCAGCTGCCGCAGGAAGTACATCCTCTGCTGGGCTCTCTTGGTGAGGGAGTCGATGTTCAGCTCCCATTTTAGGTCCTGGGAAATGATAGTTCCCAGGAAGCGAAGAGGCTCCACAGTGTGGATTCACAGAGTTTGAGGCGGTACATGGGGCTGCGTTCTTTCTGAAGTCCACGACCATCTCTACTGTTTTTAGAGTGTTGAGGTCCAGGTTGTTCTTCCTGCACCAGGTCAGCAGACCACCTGTAGGTGGGAGGCTGACATGGTCCATCAACTGTCGTCCTATAATTCTCTTCTTGACGACTTAAAATTGAAGCTAAGTTTTATAAAAATTCAAAGTACTTAAAAAGCAGAAAAAGTCTCAAACAAAGATCTAAAAATTCAGACAGAGGGCAGCTGAGTCCGGGTCCAGTGTATATTGCTAAACACTACATATTTACACAGAGCTGGTGAGCCGAAGCTGACAAATGGTGAAACCAGCTCCCTTTTATACATTTCTTTATCGGTGGAAAAACCCCCTTCAGAACATACACTATATTGCCAAAAGTATTTGCTCACCTGCCTTGACTCACATATGAGCTTAAGTGACATCCCGTTCCTAATCCATAGGGTTCAATATGACGTCGGTCCACCCTTTGCAGCTAGAACAGCTTCAACTCTTCTGGGAAGGCTGTCCACAAGGTTTAGGAGTGTGTTTATGGGAATTTTTGACCATTCTTCCAGAAGCGCATTTGTGAGGTCGCACACTGATGTTGGACGAGAAGGCCTGGCTCTCAGTCTCCGCTCTAATTCATCCCAAAGGTGTTCTATCGGGTTGAGGTCAGGACTCTGTGCAGGCCAGTCAAGTTCATCCACACCAGACTCTGTCATCCATGTCTTTATGGACCTTGCTTTGTGCACTGGTGCACAGTCATGTTGGAAGAGGAAGGGGCCAGCTCCAAACTATTCCCACAAAGTTGGGAGCATGGAATTGTCCAAAATGTCTTGGTATGCTGAAGCATTCAGAGTTCCTTTCACTGGAACTAAGGGGCCAAGCCCAGCTCCTGAAAAACAACCCCACACCATAATCCCCCCTCCACCAAACTTTACACTTGGCACAATGCAGTCAGACAAGTACCGTTCTCCTGGCAACCGCCAAACCCAGACCCGTCCATCAGATTGCCAGATGGAGAAGCGCGATTCGTCACTCCAGAGAACGCGTCTCCACTGCTCTAGAGTCCAGTGGCGGCGTGCTTTACACCACCGCATCCGACGCTTTGCATTGCACTTGGTGATGTATGGCTTGGATGCAGCTGCTCGCCCATGGAAACCCATTCCATGAAGCTCTCTGCGCACTGTTCTTGAGCTACATGAAGTTTGGAGGTCTGTAGTGATTGACTCTGCAGAAAGTTGGCGACCTCTTCGCACCATGCGCGTCAGCATCCGCTGACCCCGCTCCGTCAGTTTACGTGGCCTACCACTTCGTGGCTGAGTTGCTGTCGTTCCCAAACACTTCCATTTTCTTATAATACAGCTGACAGTTGACTGTGGAATATTTAGGAGCGAGGAAATTTCACGACTGGATTTGTTGCACAGGTGGCATCCTATCACAGTTCCACGCTGGAATTCACTGAGCTCCTGAGAGCGACCCATTCTTTCACAAATGTTTGTAAAAACAGTCTGCATGCCTAGGTGCTTGAATTTATACACCTGTGGCCATGGAAGTGATTGGAACACCTGATTCCAATAATTTGGATGGGTGAGCAAATACTTTTGGCAATATAGTGTATTTCAGTCATTGGTAAAGGTCACATTGATATTTATCTGCAAAACACGGTGACATTCATAGACACATCTCATACTTGTGAGAGCACTCTCTCAGGCCATGAAAACATCTGGTGCATTCAAATCAGAAACTTATGACGGTTTAGTCAAAAACATGTCAGCCCTTGCTTCAAGCTATGTCAATCTACCATACTGCTCCCCCTTCATCTCATCACCCATTACTGCTCCGTGTGCTTTGAAAATAACAACTCCTTTGTATGGCCAGATTTTTGCTGAGCTGGACTACCTTGGGATGTCAAATATTTCATTTTTATTGCGGGTGCTTTTCTTATCACTAAGGGGCCTCAACCCTGCGTTGTCCTGCAAACCTCCTCTTGGGGCCAGGCGCAATGGATACACACACTCACTACTCTGCACTTCTCCTCTTAGCCTTGAACTGCTCTGTTTTTCTCATTTGTGAAAAACAACTTTAAACTTATAAAACATTAACTTTATTTTATCTTATGTTTAGTGCAGATTAATACACAACACAACATGGTCCATCAACTAGTGGGAGATAGAGAGAGAAGGAGGAACCTGTCGGGCCTTTCTATTGCCTCCCCTATCCCTTGATCCGATCAGCCATTTGGACACTGCAAAGGTCAGTATCATGATGGGTACTAGTTTCTAGCCCAAATGCAGAACACCAAGAGACAGAAGAAAAAGTTAACAGTTTATTTTGGAAACCACAGGTCGGGGATTAGATGCAGGAATCAGATCAGGGGTTGGTCACACGGGGTTCACTGTTCAGTGGTTCAGGCTGAGCATCAGAGGAAGGGTTGGGTCCAGAGACTGAGGGTTCAGCAGAGGGCTTAGCAGTGGCAGGAACTGACTTCAGACTTGAGGTTCTCCAAGCTCTCTCCCAGAGAGCAGGTGGGCAGGTTCAGACAGCTAGATCTTCAGGTGTGCTTTGAGAGCAGGCAGGCAGGGAACTGCTGAGAAGCGTCTCCAAAGCTCCAGGTTCAGTCAGGATCTTCCTAGAAGAACAGAGAGGACAAAAACTGATCAGGATCGGGTTCAAGGTTCCAGGAGGGTCAGAGAGTCAGGCAGACTGGTTGGCTCTGGTTTGCTAACCGTAACTGATTCAACACTCTGGCACTGAAGGGAAGTCAAGCCGCTGCTTATAAAGCTGGTCTCCTCATGAGATGATCAGCCGCAAGTGTGCAGGTGGCTTCAGCTCAGGAGACCCAGGGCGCCCTCTGCTGGAGAAAGGTGGCAGATCTCCAGATCCCAACAGTCAGAATGAACTGGGAAAAAGAAAAGAAAAAAAGATTAAAATTCAATTGCTGACTGGCCAAGGCTGTCGCATTTTCTTTCTTTCTAAAATGAGTATACATTTCCCTCAACAGACACAAATATCCCAAAGTTACTATATTACAGTTATACACTTACCAAATATTATTACAGCTTATTAATATCATTACAGCTTTAAAGTCCTGAATTCCCATTTTCCATTCTGGTCCATAAAGTTGTACTGCCTTGACAGGCCATGGTCCATGATGACCATCATGCGTCTAGTGGGCTCATCCACAGTCCTCCCTCCAATGTCTGCCACTGCTGTGACCTAAGGAGGAACAAAGCCAGTACAAAGCAAATAAATTTTTATAGCTCACTGGAGTAAACCCGACAGAAAGACAAACTCTGGGTCTAGATTATTTACACTGTCGATTAATCTATTGATTATTTCAACAATTAATTGATTGGTTGCTAAAATGTTAAAATGTTTTGAGAAATGTCAGTGTTTCCCAAACCTCTTGTTCTGTCCATAAAACAAAGAGATACTCAGTTTATTGCTATGAATAAACAAACAAAAAAAGAAATATTCACGTTTATGAAGCTGAAAGCAGAGAATTAGTACTTTTTTTGCCTAAAAAAAAATCACTCAAAGTGATTATAGTTGCCAATTAATTGAATACTTGATTACTGTTCAATTTATTGATGAATTGTTGCAGCTCTATTGTGAGCACACTTGGGTAGTTTCAGATCAGATTTACTGCTAGCCCCCCAATAAAACTGAATGAAATTTCACTAGCCTAGACTTTACATACATACCAGTTCAGGCACGAAGCTTGGGTTAGACAGTTTTTCCTCCATTACTTCGACCTCCCTAACTGTCTTTAGGGGGAAACCCTCTGGGATGGGAGCAACATATAACATGTCTGATTTCACCAATTTAGAATTTGTAAATGGTGCCCATGTCATGGTTGGTTTAGGGATTAAACCCACATGCAGAACACCACTGGAGACTGATAAAAAGTTCAACAGAGTTTATTGAAAGTTTTCACAATAATAATCATGGGCTGGATTCAGGAAACTGGTCCGGGCAGGATTCTCTGACGTCTGCAGAGACGGATAATTTGATCAGCCAGTTAAACAGGTGAATTGTTGAGTTTCAGATGTTTCTGGAAATACCTTGAAGAGGTCCAGGCTTTCTTTTCTGAGAGAGGGAACCGGTTGGGTCCAGAGACTGTTGGTTCAGCAGAGTGCTCAGCAGCTGCAGCGTCTAGCTTCTGACTTTCCAGTGACAGACCTTGGTTTAACTGATCAGCTCTTTCCCTGAGAGCAGCAGATGGATTCCAGAGTGAGATCTTCAGGTTTGGCTCTCTAGGGCAGGCAGGCAGGTAACAGGCTAAGCTCATCCAGAGCTTCAGACAAGAGACAGGTTTCCTAGGAGCGAGAAGACAGAGGCAGCATAGGCGGATCTACTGGGGTGGCATAGGGTGGCAACTGCCACCCTAAATGACACCCTTGCCACCCCTGCTGCCACCCCAGTTAGCTGTAGGGGTGGCGAGGCTTATAAATTATGGATAATTTGAGAATTGCGACCGCTAATTTCCAATGTCGGACTGCCGTGAATGCAGCACGAGATGACGCGAGAGCGACTGAGACTGATTAGTTTTGAAAACCGAATGGGGCAAAGCGAGGGAGCCAGGGGTGATGGGGAGAGGAGACACGGGATGAAACAGGTAAAAACTGATTAACTATCTATTGAGAAATGAAATCATAATGAAAGCACAATGTTGCTAGCATAGCTGCAATGCTGATTTTGAGAGGATAAAAATCAGGTTGCAGAAAGTTTTTTCTCTATCTATGATGTTAGTTAGGCCTGACGTCTCAGCCTCATAAAGACATATTTGCGGTCAACTATGACAGAAAAGGGACGATCAAGTTTGGTTTTACTCAAATCAAAACGCAAAAAGGGATTGGATCTAAATACATTAGTGAAGCGTTTTGCTGAGCAACATGGAAATCACCACATTCAGCTGTTATAGTCATGTCAACTTTATGTTATGCTCTCTGGTGAGCCTTTAAGGAGCTGCTACATTTTGTTTTGGCACCTGAGAAAATCTGATATTTCCTTTAATAAAACCAAAAGTGTTAAAAGTAAATTTAAAAATGTGATACTGGCGTAAATCCTGCTTAATACGAAGCAGTGTTGTTTCTTTTTTTTGTATATATAGTATGAAACTATCCAGAAATTACCTGTATGAACCTACTCACAAAATGTTTTGTACTTTAACAGATTGGAAGCAAAATTTATTTTTATGTTGCTTCTTTTCAGATTTGTGGAGTTCTGGGGGTAATATACAGTACCTGCCTTTTGTTGATTTGTTGATACAGCAGCTCTATCTACAGCAGATCTACATGCATGAAATGTCCCTTTCATGTTGCCTTAACTGCTGTACAGTGGGGACTGGTTGGAAATGGACGGTTTCCTGTGTGATTCCCACGTGAATCACGATGTATTTCCTGAGGCCAGTTTTTTTATTTCAAAAAGAACTGCAATGTACCCGGACAACCACCAGGTGGCGCTTGGGACCTCTGCCGTGCTGAGGGTGACGTTTGTGGGCCTGCAGTCAACTGAAAAGCAGGTTTATTGGGGATCTTGGTGTAATACTGTGCTATTTTATTTTGTTTTTGATTAAAATAAAGTTAATGAAATAATTTAACATAGTGAAATTAAAATCATATCCAAAGTTGATTCCTCATTAAGATAAGCCAAAGTTATTCAAAAGGGTATGTAAGAAAATATATTTTCTTTAGTTTTGTAAAATATAAGTGCCGTTGAAAGCTTTGTTTTTGTGTGTTACACTGTTTTTGTGTGTTACTTTCTTGCCGTGCAATACGTGACACCCCTCCCAGTCTGGTCAAGTAGCAGACTGGGAGGGGTGTCATGTGTTGCGAGCGCAGAGGTTAAGCTGGGTGGTTTGTGGTTCAACAGATTGCGGGTTCAATCCCAACTGTGGCCGAGTTGCCTTAAATGTTTTTTTTTTTTTATATCGCTTTTTTACAAAGTAATGAAAGTTAGAATGTAAAGTAATGAAACCAGGTTTTCTATTTTTGAAACAACAATTGGAGTTATTCGTTGGACATTCACGCATTAGTCTCCCATGTATAAAAATAGGAGCTGAGCAGCTCCTTTAGTCAGAGACTTACAGTAGACACCCTGTCTGTAAGAAGGAGCGCTACCGCAGGTCATTCATTCCTGCTGCCAGCAGACTCTATAATAATGCACTATATCAACAATAACTCCTCTAAAAACCACTGTGCAGCTACATTATAGTTTTGTATTTATTGACTGTGAACAATATGCTGTGCAATATGATGAATGTGCAATATTTCTCCTCCTGTATATAAGCCATCCGGATTGCACATATCGTTATTTCTTTTTTTTAATTTCCTATTGTTTTGTTTTTCATTGTGTGCGATACATGTACACATGCACCTTAATCCTATTTATCTTGATATACTGTATATACCTGGATATACGGTATATATATTGCTTATTCTTAATGCACCTTTTTCCTCCATGTTTACACCTTCAGTAACTTCTATTCCAATATGTGACGAGTGAATTTCTCCGCTGTGAGATCAATAAAGCTCATCTAATCACATCTACTCCAATCTAAATAAATAAATAAATATACACATGTTCAATAAATAAATAAGCATTCAATTAATTACCCCCAATAAATGGTGAAATGATATGTTCTCATAATAAATCTGCATTTATTTAAAAAATGCTGTTATGTTCCTTTTTTTTTTAATTCCTTTTAAAATGCTTAACTATTTTTATTCTTTTATTTTCTTTCAAAAAATCACTAGATTTTAAAAACACTCATAGGTTTTGAAAGGTATTATATATATATAGAAACTAAAACGCTCGGATCTTTCTGTCATTTTGTGTGCGTGTGAAGCATCTGCAATGTTTTCATTAAATATTCAAATAAATAAGATGGACTTTAAACTAGCAGACACGTTTGGATTTTTGCCATTTAATTTTTTTATTTAATTTTAAAAACGAAAGAAATGGAAATGGGGTTTTTATGTCATGATCTTGGCGCTGATGGTTTGGTTTTTTCCTCTGCTTCTTGCTCCCTGTCTCCCTGGTTCTGCGGTTCTAAGCTAATTGTTTGCCTCCCATCAGCGCCAGGTTATTTGTGTGTTTTGGTGAGACGTTTCCTAGCTTTCTTTAGTCTGTCTGCTTCCCTGATTATGACCAGTTTTCTGTCCTGTGGATCAGCAGTCAACTGAAAAGCAGGTTTATTGGGGATCTTGGTGTGATATTGTTCAATTTTATTTTGTTTTTGATTAAAATAAAGTTAATGAATTAATTTAACATACTGTAGGGACTACATAATCTTATTTTATGAAAATATTTATAGATAGATTGATAGTAGTTATAGGTACACCTCCGATCTTATCTGAGAACTGTCTATTTCTATGTATTTGCATCTCTATTATTTAATGAAAAATAAAATTAATTAAGTTGGAGCCGGGGATACGGACTGAAGCGCAACCAGAGAAAGGCGACAGAGACAGTGCTGCGGCTGGTGATGTTGAAATTAAAATCATATCCAAAGTTGATTCCTCATTAAGATAAGCCAAAGTTATTCAAAAGGGTATGTAAGAAAATATATTTTCTTTAGTTTTGTAAAATATATGTGCCGTTGAAAGCTTTTGTTTTATCCTTGATTATTAATCAGGCTGCTCCAGCTGCCCCGCCCCTGACAGCTGCCGCGCCGTAGTCTGCTACTGATAGTCCAGCTTCTCTTGAACCGCGTCTGTAGAGCCTTCCTGACTCAGTGCGAAATTCATTTTGAATTACAGCCCTCTGCGTTTCCTTCTGATCGAGCCAAGGTGGCCTATGTAATCTCTCTGTTAGCGGCCAAATTATGGGGAACGTCAGAGTGGTTGAATAATCCTGAACTCTGCAGCTCTTATAATAATTTTTCTTTGGAAGTAATCAGAGTTTTTTGCCCAGTATTCTCCTATCCCTGCAGAGATCTGCCCTGCAGCAGACGAGCAGCCCCGCGCACCTGTTGGTGTTTAATAAACGTTTTAAACTTTCCCACTGCCTGTCTCGCCTCAAATTCTGGTTCCAATATTCTCATTATTATCATTACATTTTTACAGGTTTGCTCAAAAAGATTTATATAGTAGCCCATAATATAATAGTGAAACATAAAGTCAGGAAAATGTCTCATAGAAAATGTTTTTTATTTGCATTTCAAATCAATATATTACTGATAGCAAATGACATGTATCTCTTGGCCCTGGGAATATTACATGCCAGTCGCTGCTCCATTCAAGGCTACGACCTCATCGTTGTCTTGGAAAAACCGATGTGTAGACATTTACCCTCTTGTTCTCTGACAATAGAGTTCAAGCACCGCTATAGTAGTAGCGGCATTCCTGCATTAAGTGGTTTGCTTAATTAATTGGTGATGTTTAGAACAGGATGACATAGAGGAACCCATTATATCCAGATTACGTTCTGGTCATACGTGGTTAAATAGTACATGATTTAAAATGGGAATAAACCGGATTAGCTCACTAACTTGCGCGTTGATCACATAACTTTGTTCTTCTCTCCAAAACACACAGCTGCACAGCAGGCTTTGTAAGAAAAATCCAATCCGTCACGGCGGGGCGGTGCTGATCCCCGCAATATTAACCCTTCATTTCGTATTGATGATTAAAAGTATTTATAACTACATTATTTTACAGTACAGTACAGTAGTTAACATTTATACCGTACTTTTATTTGTTAAACAAATGCTTGGGCCTGTATAAACAAATGCTTGGGCCTGTATAAAGTTTTGTTGATGGGGTTGCTAGTTCTCTGCGTATTGCCTTAGACAACGCAGCTCCTTTGAAAATGAAAACCGTTAAAAATAGAAAGCTTGCTCCTTGGTTTAATGCAGAGCTGCGTACTTTGAAGCAAAATGCTAGGAAACTGGAGAGAAAATATCGCTCCACAGGCCTGCGAGAGTCCTTCCTAGTCTGGAAAAATGGTTTACTGCTGTATAAGAGGACCCTTTGTAAAGCAAGAGCAGCATACTTCTCCTCATTAATAGAGGAGAATAAGAATAATCCTAGATTTCTTTTTAATACAGTTGCCAAACTCACCCAGAGCCATAGCTCTGTTGAACCGTCCATTCCACCTGCTCTTAGCAGCAATGACTTTATGGGATTCTTTATAAATAAGATTGATCTTATTAAAAATAAGATCATAAGCACTCCTCTATCCGCGATTGTACCTGAGGTAGTCATGGAATCTGAACTGGGTTTAGACTGCTTTGATCCAGTTGAACTCTCTGAATTAGCAAAATTATTGTCTTCATCTAAGCCTTCAACTTGTATGTTAGATCCAGTTCCAACCAGGTTATTTAAGGAGGTATTCCCTTTGATCTCCTCCTCCATTTTAGATGTGATTAATCTATCTCTGTTACAGGGATATGTACCTAAAGCTTTTAAGGTTGCTGTAATTAAACCTCTGCTTAAGAAACCGTCTCTTGACCCAGATGACTTGGTCAATTATAGACCTATATCCAATCTTCCTTTCTTATCCAAAATTCTTGAGAAAGTAGTTGCCAAACAAGTTTGCGATCACTTCCACCATAATGAACTTTTTGAAGAGTTTCAGTCTGGCTTTAGAGCTCATCATAGCACTGAAACAGCTCTGGTGAAAGTCACTAATGATATTCTCATGGCCTCAGATAATGGACTTGTATCTGTGCTCGTCCTGTTGGATCTCAGTGCTGCATTTGATACAGTTGACCATAATATTCTTTTAGAAAGACTTGAATATTTTGTTGGAATTAAAGGAACAGCACTAGACTGGTTTAAATCTTATCTATCTGATCGAATTCAGTTTGTTCATGTTAATGATAGATCTTCAACACGCTCAAAGGTTACCTGTGGAGTACCACAGGGATCAGTGCTAGGACCAATTCTCTTTACTTTATACATGCTCCCAATTGGTAGAATTATTAGACAGCATGGGATTAATTTCCACTGTTATGCTGATGATACCCAGCTATATCTGTCTATAAATCCAGATGAAGCTAACCCATTACATAGATTACAGGCATGTCTTGAAGACATAAAAACCTGGATGACTCTTAACTTTCTGCTTCTGAATGCAGACAAAACAGAAGTTATAGTCTTTGGACCAGAGTCTCTGAAAAAGAAACTGATTAGCCAGTCACTTCATTTGGATGGGATTAAACTGATTTCAGATAATAAAGTAAAAAATCTTGGTGTTGTTTTTGATCAGGACCTGTCATTTAAATCCCACATCAAAGAGGTTTCTAGAATTTCCTTCTTTCATCTGAGGAACATTGCAAAAATTAGAAATATCCTGTCCAGGGGTGATGCTGAGAAACTAGTCCATGCATTTGTTACTTCAAGGCTGGACTATTGTAATTCTTTACTATCAGGAAGTCCACAAACTGTAGTTAAAAGCCTTCAGCTGATCCAAAATGCTGCAGCCAGAGTTCTAATGAAAATTAAAAAGAGAGATCATATCTCGCCTATCCTGGCTTCTCTTCATTGGCTTCCTGTTAAATCCAGAATAGAATTTAAAATCCTCCTTCTCACATATAAAGCCTTAAATGGCCAAGCTCCATCTTATATCAGAGATCTGATTGTTCCTGATGTTCCTAACAGAGCACTTCGCTCTCAATCTGCAGGTTTACTAGTGGTTCCTAGAATTTCTAAAAGTAGAATGGGAGGCAGATCTTTTAGTTATCAGGCTCCTCTCCTGTGGAACCAACTACCAGTTTTAGTCCGTGAGGCAGACACCCTGTCTACTTTTAAGGCTAGGCTTAAAACTTTCCTTTTTGATAAAGCTTATAGTTAGAGTGGCTCAGGTTATCCTGAGCTATCTCTATAGTTATGCTGCTATAGGCTTAGACTTTTGGAGGACATAGGGACCCCCATTTCATCATTCTGCTTCATTCTCTCTCTGTTCTCCTATTCTGCAGAATCTGTTAGTTCAATCTCTAACCTTCTGCTCTCTCTGCTTTTCCTCAGAGTAGCTTTGCCTCGTCTGTTCCTGTTTGGCTGTGACGTCATCCTGGAAAGAAACATCAGCTGTGCTGCTTCTATCAACACCCTTGTTTATAGATGTTGGAGATCGGCCTGTTTTCCAGTGTGGTCCTGTTTCTCTGACCGTGACTGAGTGGATGTGCTTTCTTCGTCCTCTGGCATGGGAGCTGCCTTGGAGCTCGTCTGCCTGGCTGTGTGTTTCCTGGACGGGGCCGCCTTTTACAGCTGCTTTTTGTATCTCTGCTTCTGTCTCCTTGAACCCCAGTCGGCCTCGGCAGATGGCCGCTCACACTGAGCCTGGTTCTGCTGGAGGTTTCTTCCTGTTAAAAGGGAGTTTTTCCTCTCCACTGTCGCTACAAGCATGCTTAGTGTGGGGGATTGTATTTGAGTCAATGAGTCAATGCAATCAACTGGTTTTCCTTAGATAGAAAACTTTGTATCAATTTGATCTGGTTGAACTGTAAAGTGCCTTGAGATGACATGTGTTGTGAATTTGGCGCTATATAAATAAACTGAATTGAATTGAATTGAATTCCCTGATTTCAATGTTGTAAGGAGTATTTCATCGTATGATAACTCTAAAAAAAAAAAAAAAGGTTTCTACTTCACGTATTTCACCTATCGCTGGTTCTTTTTGGAATGTAACCTTCGCGATAAACGAGGGTTCACTGTATTTAAAATGGAAATACTCCGGATTAGCTCACTGACTTTTGGGTGGGTCACAACCATCCCTGACAACAGTTTAGAAATGCCACTATTCATCACGGCAGCAAGCAGCATTCTTGCATAATGTGCCCAAAAAGCCTGGGGGGTTGGGCCTTTCATGCTTGTTGTAAGGCATCATAGCGTCCTTTTCCAGATCAAACTGAAAATCTTACCAGCTAGATGATAATAAAAATAACAAAAATAGTATAACAATACGCCTATTATTATCAGAGTAAGATATTGAGGCTGTAGAATGATAATCCCTATGGTCTAATGAAATTCCTTGGAAAGATGGAGCGCACATCAGCTGATCTAAATAAAAGAAAGATGCCATAAAGTCAAACAGCATAATAGGCTACTATCCGTAATATATATAAATAAGTTAAACAAGTTATTGTACAAACACACAAAAACAATGTAACACACAAAAACAAAGCTTTCAACGGCACATATATTTTACAAAACTAAAGAAAATATATTTTCTTACATACCCTTTTGAATAACTTTGGCTTATCTTAATGAGGAATCAACTTTGGATATGATTTTAATTTCAACATCACCAGCCGCAGCACTGTCTCTGTCGCCTTTCTCTGGTTGCGCCTCAGTCCGTATCCCCGGCTCCAATTTAATTAATTTTATTTTTTATTAAATAATAGAGATGCAAATACATAGAAATAGACAGTTCTCAGATAAGATCGGAGGTGTACCTATAACTACTATCAATCTATCTATAAATATTTTCATAAAATAAGATTATGCAGTCCCTACAGTATGTTAAATTAATTCATTAACTTTATTTTAATCAAAAACAAAATAAAATTGAACAATATCACACCAAGATCCCCAATAAACCTGCTTTTCAGTTGACTGCAGGCCCACAAACATACAGACAGGGTATCTACTGTACTGTAAGTCTCTGACTAAAGGAGCTGCTCAGCTCCTCTTTTTATACTGTACTGTACATGGGAGGCTCATGCGTGAATGTCCAACGAATAACTCCAATTGTTGTTTCCAAAATAGAAAACCTGGTTTCATTACTTTACATTCTAACTTTCATTACTTTATAAAAAAGCGATAATAATAAAAATAATAAAAAAAACAAACAAAAAAAAAACATTTAAGGCAACTTGGCCACAGCTGGGTTTGAACCTGCAATCTGTTGAACCGCAGACCACCCAGCTTATCCTCTGCGCTATAAGCTCGCAACACGTGACACCCCTCCCAGTCTGCTACTTGACCTATGTAATCCTAACTCATGGGACGCCAAAATGGAGTCAGACTGCCACCTAGTGGCTATAGTAGTCACATGTTTTTCACACAATATGTGAAACACGCGGAGCGTGAGTGAAGTGTCCATTTCCAACCAGCGCCCACTGTATATAAGCCACCCGGATTGTACATATGTCACCTCAAACCTCTGTGCTACTACCTTGTGTTTTTTTTTTCTTATTTTTATTTTGTTTTTTATTGTGTTAAATTCAGGTACATTTGTACCTTAATCCTTATTTATATTGATATACTGTGTGTGTATGTATATATATATATATATATATTAGTGCTGTCAGTCGATTAAATTTTTTTAATCGCGATTAATCGCATCAATGCCTGAGTTAACTCGCGATTAATCGCATTTTAATCGCACATTTTTTTCCTGATTGAAAATCATTTAAATACTCTCGATGACATACAAAAAAAATACATACAGGCTAGGTTTGTGCCAATGTTCTTTTTTTAAAATGAAAACAGGTCACAGATACTGATTTATGCCAAAAATAACAAATATGTAGGCAAAAAAAGGCCCTGAAAACAGGCTGATGTAAAAGTCTTTACAGTTAATACAGTCTTTTGAACAAAGACAAGCATTTTACCCTACTGCTATAAAATTTAGTAGAGTTAACATTAGATGTTAATTAACCAAGGTAATAATGAACAATTTTCAATCAATATATCAAAATCAATAGACCGACATCACTAGATGAAGGTAGTCTATGCTCTAGAAAGTTATTTTTCAGCCTCTTGACAAAAATGAGAACACACACACAAGCACCCACCCACCCACACACACACACACACACACATACACACACACACAGACACACGCGATACCGACCTGTGGCGTACACAGACAGCAATAGTGCCGTAGCAGATTCCATTTCACCTCAGTAATCAGTTTTCTCAGCGTATTTCAGGTTGCTACTAGTTACCAGACACTCAACTTGTTTGTTGGTGGTGGGGCTTAAAGAAAAGGCACTAGCGTCACCCAGTGTATCAGCGTCTTTTTCCCTTGAGGAGCTCCGCTCTCGAAGCCTATGAGAAATGCATAGACTGGGGGAAAATAGCCCCGCCTCCCCGCAGGCTGCAGCGGGATGTACTTGGAAAATTGTACCATAAAACCACATAGCGTTAATCTCACGTTAAAAAAATTATCGCCGTTAAAATGGCCTCGCGTTAACGCGATAATAACGCGATAATTTTGACAGCACTAATATATATATATATATATATATATATATATCACTGATTCTTGAGAGTCGGGACAAAACATGTCCCACATAAAAAATTATAATTTATAGCAAAAAAATAAATAAATTCATCATGATTTACATACTTACAAAGTTAAATCTAAAGAATTTTATATACCTATCGGATTTTTAGAATAAACTTTTTTATCTTTTTGGGGAAAATTTGTTTAAATATGTTTTCTTTGGTTAGGATGTCCATGTTATTTTACTTGTCCTCAGCAATAGGTCACAATATTAACCATCCCAAAAAACTTAAAAATGCTATAAAATTGTGAAAACAGAAATATCAAATGAAAAATAAGGGGTATAAATATAAAAAATAACACATGAAGTCAACATTAAACTGTATTTTCCATAAAAATCTGCCTATTAAATTTGTGTCCTCAGTTTCTGTCAACTCCGTCAGATTTTTTCATAAAGCTCTTTAAATCAGGCAATAGCAAGGTCAGCTATATCTCTGAGGACCCCTCTTTACCTCCCTGTCTGTGGTGAATGCAACACTACCACACATGATCTGGTATGTTTTAATTTTTTTTTATATTTGAGACAAAGAATGTCAATATTCCTATGGTCACAGCTGCACATTGTCAATACTGTCTTTCAGTTGAGATACTTTTTTTTAAACCATAGTGGATTGAATTTAAGCATTTTGGTGAGGTTATTGAAACAGCTAGCAACTGAGGAAAAAGTATCTAGCTGCAGTGTACAATACATGTTTTGGAGGGAAAATACATGCCCTTACGTCAACTCCGTCAGACGTCAACTCCGTCAGGTTCTATGTCTGACGGAGTTGACCTGTAAGCTGACGGAGTTGACAAAACCACCAATGACCTCTTAATGTGCAAATATAATAATATTTGTGAATATAGTGAAAGGTTAAACTGATATTTCAAGGTTTTATTTACACATAAACGCACATTCATAGCATGCATTACATTATTTAACCATATGCATCTGACTTGTAGAGAATGGGCAGGCAGTTGTCTGCTTATTATTGTGTTACGTGTAACTTTGCCAGCACTTTCATATGTGTATATATATTTATATATGTAGAGACAGAGAAAGGGAAATGAGAGGCCAATGTGTAGATTATCACAACATCTGGTTATGAAAAATACATACTGCACCTAGTGGATTTTAGATCTATCCATTCATCCATCAGTCAATCATCATATCATGTAAATAAAAATCTGATTCTATAGTCTTATTCAAGTAAATTTTTCTTTATTTCAATTTGTATTGTAGGAAAAAATGGCTAGACAGAAATTGTCAGTTGAGGAGAAAAGAAGAAGAAATAGAGAGTACCAACGAAAGAGAAGAGAAAAATTAAACAATGACCAAGAGAGCAAGCATGCTATGCAAGAGAAGGAAAGACAAAGGTGGAAGAAGAGAGTTAAAGACAGAAAAGTAATACAAATAGACGATATGGGAGACAGGGCAAAGAGGAATTGTAGGAAGTATTGGAGAGAGGCACAGAAAAGGTCCAGAGAGAAAAGATACAATGAAGATGCAGTGCTGAAGGCACACACCCCACCAGATAGTCCGCAACATCAGGATACTCAAGAATACAACGCCAGACACAGCAGACAGTCACTCAGACAGAAAAGGGAGAGAAATAAAACAAGAAAAAGGCATTCGAGAGAAATAAAAACTTTGAAAGAGAAGCTTAAGAAGGTAACAAAGCAAAGAAACAGAATGAGAAAGAAAATATATCGAATTAGAAGTGCTACAAATAAAACAATACTTGACTCCCCAGGCACAGAAACAAAGAAGATGCTATCAGGAAGCAACATAAGGAATCCAAAAATTAAGAAAGCCCTTCTATTCCACAACATCCTCAGAAGAGAGCTGAAGAAAAACAAACAAACTCCTGGGCCACGGCTTCGGGAACCAGCACTAAGTGTGTCATCCTTCATCAAATCCACCAGTTTGGGATAACCTACAAGTTAATGAGAGGAAAGAAACGGGCAAAGAAAAAGCCAACATTCCTAATGGGAATAACCGAGACTGTAAAGGATTTCTTCCTGAACTATGCACGTGTTACAACTGATAAGACTGACACCATCACTAGGAATAAGATAAAGCAGCAGAGAATGATCCTGGCAGACTCCATGATCAACCTCCACTCTGATTTCCTCATTAGGAACCCCACTGTGAAGCTGAGCTATTCTTCTTTCTGTGCTCTGAAACCATTCTATATTACTGCACCAAAAGCATCTGATCGTAAGACATGTCTATGTCAAAAGCATGAAAATGCATACTTAATGCTTGAGGTCCTTAGAACGTTTGGAGTTGTGAAGTCAAACAAACTAGATGACAGTTTTCAGTTAGTTTGTTGCTCTCCAGCAAGTGAGGCCTGCCTTCTTCGCACGTGTTCACGATGTCTAAACAAAGGAACAGTTACAACTCAAGAGCAAGACAAAATCCATGTTCAGTGGAAGCAGTGGGAGAGAGTTCAAGAAGAGACAGTCAATGGAATCCACACTAAACTCATCCAACACAGTGGCAGTCTTTCAGAGCTCATCATACTTTATGAGCAAATACTCAGAAATGAGACCACAACACATGTGTGTTTAGAGCAAAACCAGTCAAAAGCATACAGAAACTCAATTGAGACTTGTGAAGAAACTACAGCAATTATTCATGTTGACTTTTCAGAATCCTGGAGATGCAAGTATCAATCTGAAGTACAGGCCTGCTATTTTGGACAAAATCTTCCACAGATAACGCTACATACCGGAATGTATTACATAAAGGGTGGAAGGGCAGGGTTTTGCACACTTTCAGAGTCAAAGAGACAGGATGCTGGAGCAATCTGGACACACATGGATCCAGTCCTAAAAGATATCAAAACGAGATATCCACAGGTCACCACCGTGCACTTTTGGTCCGATGGTCCAAGTAAACAGTATAAGAACAAGAATAATTTTTTCCTTCTGTCTTGTATCCCCCCTACACTTGGGTTTGAAAGAGCAACATGGAACTTCTTCCCCACTTCCCATGGTAAGGGCGCACCAGACGGCATTGGCGGAACAGTAAAAAGAACAGCTGACAACCTGGTCTTGAGAGGAAATGATGTGACAGATGGACACACATTCTTTGAAAAGGTCTCAAACAGTCTGAAGAGCATTCAGCTGTATCACATTGCAGAAGAAGACATGCAAAGATATGATACACTTCTCATGCATCCTCTAAAACAGGTTCCCTCAACAAGACGAATACACCAGGTCATCCCACATGAGAACAGGATCCAGCACAGACAATTATCCTGCTTTTGCAGCAAGATGTTGGTTTGCCAGTGCTTCAGCCCAGCTACCTTCTATTTTCATGGCTACCCAGAGGAACAGCAGAGTCATACAAAGAGGGCAGGGAAGAAAAGGCCTTTGGCCCTGTTGTTGGAGGAGATATGGAAAAAGAGATGGGAGCAGGGGGAGAGGATATGGAAATGGAAGATGTAATGGACGAGGGGTTGGATGAGGAGCCTCTGAAAGGTCCTGAGGGTACTGTGACAGTAACAACTGTTAGCAGCCTTAATAATAGAGACTGGCTAGCAGTAGTATATGATGACCACTGGTGGCTAGCCAAGACCATTGCTGTGGATACTGAGCATCAAGATGTGAAAGTGGAGTTTCTGCATCCCCATGGTCCAACAGCAAAGTATCAGCCTAAGCTTCTCACAAAGGATGTCTGTTTCTGCCCAGTTGAAGACATCATAGTGAAACTAATGGGAAATGCATCACCAGTCAAATTAAGAAAACGAGAGATCTACAGCATAGCCCCTGATGTGACGGACTTTATAGAGAGGGAGCATGTCCGACGCCTGCTGCTTAAGACAGAAGTGCAGATTAGACAAAAATGAAAGCTTAAGTAACCTACTTGAACCTAATTCTAAGATACAGATATTGTGTTGCAGTATTTTTTTCAAACGATGTCAATTTAAGATCACACCCAGTATAAAGTAGGCAGTACAAACACACACACACACACCACTTCAAAGTAAATGGCTACTTACAAAGGAGGAAAGGAAGAGAAGAACAGGTGGATGAGAAGATGAAGAGAAGAAAGTGGTATAGGGGAGGCAGATGAAAATAGAGGGGAAGGAGGGCCCCTTGTTTTCCTTTTTTTTTTTTGATGGTTGGAAACGGTGTAATTTATAATAGTTAGAAACGTTGTATGTGCAATATGTTTATTATAGTTTGCTTTACAGTAAGTTAAATTCTCTATTAACAAGGGGTAGTTTTAGTAGTAGTGGTCAAAGAGCAAATCTGTTCATTCAATCAGCAATGCACGCATTTTTTGTCAACACCGTCAGTTTTTCGTCAACACCGTCAGATCTTAGTCAACAGCGTTGGATGTATGTTTTTGTAAATTTTTGGGGAGAAAAAATATTCTTCCTTCAGTTTATGTTGTTTTTGTAATAAAGGACCATCTGATCTACATCCTCTTATGTTTTATTTATTTAAGGAACTTGTTTTTACAACATTGAAATTAAAATCAAAGTTTGAAAATGCTAATATTTAGAAATCTGAGTTTTCAAAATAGTGTGAAATCACATAATAAGTTTATACATTATGTTTTTTTTTTACATATAGTACTTAAACATTATTACAGTATACTTCAGAACTGTAGATTCTTGTATGATTGGAAGAATAAAAATTGTATACTTTTTAGTGTGTCTGACGGAGTTGACACAAATCCAGCTCTGAAGGGAAACATGTTTATTTGTTAAAAATGTGTTTTTATGTAGAACCTGTTCCTTTACATAGTTAAATAACTAAGACCTTTCTCTGCAGAAAAATATCACTCTAATTGATATAGTGTGTATTTTTAAAAATATTTTTTTAAAACGTGTTTTGTCCTGACTCTCAAGAATCAGTGATATATATATATATATATATATATATATATATATATATATATATATATATATATATATATATGTATATGTATATATATGTATATATATATATATGTATATATATATATATATATGTATATGTGTTTATTCCTCTTAATGCACCTTTTTCCTCCTTGTTTGCACCTTCTTTAATTACTATGCCAATATGTGACGAGTGAATTTGAGATCAATAAAGCTCATCTAATCTAATCTAATGTGGGTCAGATCTCTTAAGAAAATCATGACAGTACAATCTTGCAGGAATGCCAGCTTCTCTGCATCTTGCCATGTACTGGTTGTATGCCTGTCCTGTCTTCACTTTTCCATCCAAATTAATAAAACATAGCTCCTGCACTGGAAAAAATCTAAATCTAGACAAGTCATTTTTTTCTTAAAATAAGTGCATTTGCCCATGGAACAAGGCAATTTACACTTAGAATAAGAAAACAGAATAGCATTGTTTAATTTCAAGTGCATATTATCTAATTATCTTATTAGAATAAAAATACTAATTCCATTGGCAAACTATCTCATTTACCTACTCAAATTAAGGGGAAATACACTTAATTTAAGACATTTTACTTATTTCTAGATCGTTTTTCCAGTGTGTGGTTCCCACCTTCTACAGCCATGAACAATGCCTTTGAATTTCAGACCAAATTGCATGACGAATCACTCCTGCACGCATCGGGACAGGTCCTGCATGCATTAAGACAGGGCTGAAAGTTTAAGTACAAAAATACAACATTTATATTTCAGTGACATCTTTAATTCAAATCCCAGTGGAACACAGATTTACTTCAATAGAAGAACATACTCTTAAAAAGAAAAGTAGAACTCTTAACTAGAAAATAAACTCAAACTACTTGAACAACATACTCAAAGGGGGTAAAGAACCTAGGAATTTAAAACAGTCAACTGACAATGATGAAAGTCCAGCTTCCATCTCTACCCTTGCAGGAGCTGATTCATCTTGCACATGAAGGCTTTGTACATACAATCTTGCAGGAATGCCAGCTATTCTGCATCTTGGTTGTATGCCTTTCCTGTCTTCACTTTTCCATTTAGATTAATGAAACAGAGCTCCTGTGGTTCCCACCTTCTGCTTGTACCAGCAGGCATGAACAATGCCTTTGATTTCGGCACATCAGGCTGGTCCTCTTCATCAAGCAGAGGGGCATTCACCTCTTCTGTAGTAGCCCTTTCTTTTTGTGGCTTGAATTGGCATTTCAGGCCTCTTGTTACCACCATTCTGTATGGAATGCCCATATGCAGCTTCCACAATTTGAACCCAAAAGCTTTGGGGAACAGAGATGTTGACAGTATCTTCAGTCTCTGAAGTTCGGCCTGTGAAATCATTGTTCATTATCATGCCGACACAGCTGCTAAACAGCAGTACTTTGAAGTTTGCCGCCTTGCCAAGTCTGGCTGGAAGTCGCTTCATGATGGGAGCAAGCAAGGCATCCCATGTTCCCTGTACTGCTCCAAAGTGCTGGCATAGCACAGTCCAAGGCGCTCCATTTCCATGTCCCCTCAGGTTCCCAGGACAAGAGTTCTTCATTAGGTCCAGAGGAATAAGTTTGTTCCTCTGGAATAGGTCCTTGAGCAGAACAATGACCAGTTGGGCTCCCAGGAGAGCTGGGTGTGCTTCCAAGTAGCAGGTGAAGGGGAACAGCCTCACTATGTGCATCCTCTGTGTCTCATCCCTGGTCCAGTGGACAAGTCGTGGTGGTGTTACCTCCAAAGCTGCTGCATTAGGGGGGCCCAGACCGATGAATCCCCTCATATGTGTCAAGCTGAACTCTTGTGTGGCATTGGTCCCTAATGCATAGGACCACGTCAGGTCCATTGTGAACAAAGAAGGTTGAGGGCCACATGCAGGGAAATGCGTTTCACATTTAAGAATGGACAGATCTCCTCTATGTCAAAGATCTCATTGGACTTCTGGCCAAAGCGGTGAAAAAAGGGTCGGATACAAAGGTTGTCGTGTTTAATGGCTGCCATGGCCTTGTCCAACAATGACAGGATGAACTCCTGGTCCTTGGGGAGCACATTCATCCAACCCTTGTTGATGAGTACCGCTTTTTTGAGGGTGTCCCTTTCCATTTCCTCAGGACTGAGGCCATGGAGCAGGTCCACAAATTTTCTCAGTACCTCATTCAGCTGCTCCAATGAGAGTCTTGGCAGCGAATCCTCCAGGGTCTCCGCCAAGGGACGTGCACTGCTCAGCCTGAGTGGCATAACGACGAGGTCCAGGGTGTAACTACCATCAAAATGCGCAATGGTTGCCCCTCTGATCTTTTTAAGGATCTTCATACCCTTGGATGACACCTTTTTCAGATCCAGATGTTTTTTCACTGTGTGCCAGGAATGGTGCAGATGCCCCTGGCTGAAAAAACCAAGACAGATCCTGGACAAAGCTACCTTGATGTTGCACAGCTCTTTCAGCTCCACCACCACACCATCATGATCGAAGGTGATTCGCAGCACCCCACCAGCCTTTTTCAAGGTAGTTGCCTGGGGAGACAGCAAAAAATCTGTGTCACACAGGAACTGCTCCACGCTCCCAGCACGTTCAATGGCTGCTGTCAAATTAGCCGTGTTTTTTATGCCTAACTCTTCCATTGCAAGCTCAAGCCAAATTCAATGAGAGATGTTGCTCCATCGAAACACTGAGTGCAAATGAGCTCCTTTACTCTGTCATACATAACAAAAAATAAAATAAGTAAATGATAAAGAAAAAATAAATAAAAATAAATGGATGGGAGAGGTCCTGCACACATTTGGACAGGTCTGGACCCATCCCCACTGGTTTTTACCCCCTAACCCTAAGCTAACCGTAATCTGAAGCTAACCCAACACATGCGTTTGCCAGTCCTCTGAGATAACCAGCTTTCAACTTCAGACGCACTGAACCCGCTGTGAATCAACGCATGTGTTCGCATAGCTGGCCTTCAACATTGTGAAACCCACACATGCGTTTGCCAGTCCTCTGAGCCGTCTGGCTTCCAACTCAAGATGTGGCCTTTGACCTTATAGAACCAGAACTGATTTCTGACCAAAGCGAACGGGGAACCACAGCCGCACGCATCGGGGAAAGGTCCTGCACGCATTCGGACACGTCTGGACCGGCCCCCACCTGTTTCTGAGGACGGGACCTTTTGCAGACACGGCCGCCGACATGCCAGCATGCCACCCTGAGCCCGACGCTATGCCTCTCATTCCATTTCGACCGTTTAGTCCCATCCTTTTTGGGCCCGTTTATTCATATCTCCAGAACCGTAAATGGCAGCGAGGAGGGGACACTTCCAGCGTGTCGGGCGACCCCGAAAACAGCGCATTCCGTGCAAGCATGGCGGTGGTGGCCTGTGAGAATCAGCACATTGGGGAGGATCCTGGTTATGATCTTCATTAACTGAGTGAGGAATAACTTACAACCTGGGAGCCCGCTTCTCCTGCCCGGAGACTTTTAAAACACCAGAAAAGCACATTAGATCAAATGGATGCTCTGTAATGGCATCCACCTTAATATATTTGTCTGAGTGCTTCTGGGGGGCTGCACATCACGCAACCTGCAAAACCTCGTCCACGCAGGCCTTTGATTGGTCAGTTTGAGGAAGAAGGACTCAAAGGGGGCTGTTCCAGACCCAAGTTTGTTGCATAGCAGAGACTAGGAGAAACTGGTAGAACTGAAAACTGTTAATTATTAAAATATTTAACAAGCGAGAATATATCAAAAAATAACAAAAAAATGCAACAAGTGCAACGTCTGCAGAAAAAAAACAAAAAAAAAAAAAAAAAACACACACACACACACACAAAAATAACTTAAGAGTGGAGCGCTCAGTTTAGCTGTCCAGCCAGGGGAGCCCATGAGCCTCCCCACCAAAAGACTTCTGGGTCACCCCATAGTCTATAAAGAGCTCCTGACCAGCCTTTATGTCCCTCGTGGCCTTGATGAGGAGCACTGGAAGGGCCTCCCCTGGCAAATGAAAAACCATGCCCTTGACATTAAATCTCTTGGAGGAATGGTTTATTTTCCTCCTGAAGGTTTCTTTCTGGGGTGGCATTGGCAAAATTCCTTCTGCACATTGACACAGAGGTTCTGCTCCCCGGCCTTAAAGAAAAAAATATAGCAGTCCGCGCCGGGTTGCAGAGCCTCCAGCATGCGCCTGCCCTCTTCTGCATCGACCACCGATCCGTGGTAGTAGCAGATGATGGTGCCTCTGCCGAAGTCCTTGGTGGCAGACTCCTATGTGTGGGGGAGTGAAAAATGTCAATTTTGTAATTTGCACACTGTTGAGATTCAATTCAGGAAATTGTAACGCCCGGTCCCGACGGCGACCGAACTGTAATATAGACCCACCGTAGCCTGCTCTGGGCATATTGCTCTCTGCAATGGTTAGCCCCGGCCAGTTCTGATCTTTAATGTGGCCATGCAGTTCTGCGTTATTTTGCAGGTCCATCGCAGGTGGCGGAGTTCAGCCATTCAAGACCTCCTGGGCAGAGACACAATTGGAGGTCCAGCCCGAGCTCTTGATATATTTTTGCACTGTGACCAGAGAGGGCTTCTGTCGGGTCCAGTTGGCTAGGAGAAAGAATGTGTGTGCGTTGGTGAGTACAACAGGGCAACATTGGAGCTACAGCTTTTAAACGCTTTGAGTACTTACAGAGTAGGTGTTTCCTCCCCAGCTGACCCTGCTGGGACCTCCACTTATCATAAAGCCTCCTGTCAGCCAAGAAGCCCTTCTCTTGCTTTTTTTGTTGGCGCCTGTCTGTCCAGCTTGACAGGAAACGCTTTGAAGAAAGCGCCCATTTCTGTGCCCCCCTCGGGGCTGGTTTCCCGCGACCGCTTGGATGTTTGACCGCTTGAAGTGGGGCTAAGGGAGAAAGAGCCATGAAAAGCGACATTAAGGAGGCGAGCGACACAGAGAGAGAGAGTAAAAGACGGGGATGTGTGAACATGCGACTGAACGCATACGCCCTCACACACACACCCATCCTAACGCACCCACCTGCTGGCCAAGCTGTTAAGGTTGCTGGCCACCAACGCCAACTCCTCAATGCTAAAGGCCGACTGCTGGGGGTCCTGCTCGTCCCGGTCAAGGCCCAGGTACAGCACAACTGCTTTCGCTGCCTTCTCAGAGCATCTTGCTATCTCTGGCAGCGATGAGACGTGCATCCTGGCTGGTGACAACCGGGAGCTTGTAGCTGGGGAAATAAATCCGGATATAATTAGCTCTCCATGGAGGCGGGGTACAACTGCAGCCTCCTTTACATGTTTTACCGTTAATCTGGATGTTTAAATAAAATTCAATTACAAAAACAAACAAATTAATAGAATAAAATAAAAAATTACACATCGACAAACGAAAGCGAATAAGTCTTAGGTTTTTACAACCCCACAGTGTCGAAAACAACGCACTCACTGCCGATGCAGACGGCTCAGCTCCATGTGGGCGCTGCTGATCGTGGACCCAGAACGGCGGAGAAAGAAGTTGCTCTCAGTGTCTTAGTTTGCTATCTGACCTGACCTGAGTAGGTCTGCAGCAGCTGCTGAGGAAGAGAGGAAAGAGTTAGTCATGGACGTTGGGAAAATATAACTGAATAAATGTTACACCCAAATTTCCCCACCCTGGGACAATAAAGGATTTATTTTTCACGTTTTAAACAAGATGGCAGAGACTGTCGTTCCTTTGAACAAACCAGACTTACAGAGGCTTCGTCCTCCTCCAGGGCAAAGGAGGACACATGTCTGTCCTTCGATTGGCACGCAACTGTAATGAAGCCGCCGTACGGGGTTCGATCCAGCCACTGTCACCTGGGAAAAGAAATAGCACCACTCAGAGCCATCCCTAACCGTTAAATCGGGTCATGTATATGTTTTTTGTTCTTTTTTGTTTTTTATTCCTTATTTGTTATTAAATGTGCAAAGACGATGCAAGGACTCAAGTAATCATTCCTTGCCCGGGCTCTGGTGCATTCACCCTTTAAGATTGTTATTTTTCATATTTTGAGGCATTTCATTTCATAAAAGCGGAGTGGCTACGTCATATGATATCCCTGGACCGATTTCTGAGCAAAGTAGTGGGGAGAATTCCCGCTAAACAGCTTCCAAGGAAAGATACACCCTCAAAATTAAGATTCACTCAAGACTTCTGTAATAATTTCAAATGGTCCCTGTTTTGTTCAGCCAAAAACAAATTAGAAGAATGAATGGCTGGTTTGGTTCATTTATTTGGAATAAAAAGAAACCTCCACTAAAACGGGCTAAGTCGCCTGTGGAGCAAGGAGGTTTAGCCGTTACAAATATTAGCCTGTATCACCTGCTGCACAGCTGCGATGCATTTCTAAACAGATAAATAATTGCCCAGAGCCTGTGTGGCTAGAGTGGGACGCAGTGATTTCAACCCACACATTGAGCTGAGCGCCACAACGGCTTTAACAAACCACAGGGAGATGCCTTCTCACCTTCATGTTCTCTACCACCGACGGCTTAACGCACGCCCTAAGTACCAGAAGGGCCACGCAATAGTAACGCAGCCTTGTCTTCTGCTCCTCTGTGATGTATCGCCCCTCCTCCAAGTCACTTTGGACTTTCCTTATTTCCCCCTGTGCCCTGCGGAGGACCCTCTGGCAGTGATAGAGGGTGGTATCGGGTCCGAACGCCAGCTTGGAGCTGCAATGAGAAGGAAACAAATGTCGGCGGGAGGTCGGGGCAAAAGCGGAGACAGGAAAAAAATGTGCCCGAGAAGGATTTTGGGAGTAATTAACTGGCTTGCCTTCCTACGGGTTCCTCCTCGCTCCTGAGGCCCTGCTGGGCCGACTGGAGGGCTTTGGTGAAGGCGTCACAGCCAGGTGCGTGGTGATATACATCTGTGGCTTATTGCACAAGAGACAATAAACCACACGCCTTTCTGGCTGTCTGCACAAAGAAAGGGAGGAAAAAAACACAAAAATCAATGACACAACCACACACACACAGCTGCATGAGAACCAGACTGTCACTCTCCTATATTTGACCTGTTTGCTTACGTCTGTCATATTCACTCCCAAAGAGGTGCGTTCATGCAGTAGTGCTTCAACTCAAGCCTGTATCCAGCTACACAACCTAGGGGCTCTGTGACCGGCACATCTGGTCACAGTGCCATGGCACATCAAAGGAAGAGGAGGATACTCACGGTCTCTTTGGCATTTTTGGAATTTTTGTCTCCAGCTGTGCTGAAAAAACAGAGATGCTCGCTCCACAGAGATGCTACACCTGCCCTGCAAAAAGAAACAGAAATATATTAATATTAAATCTTTTTTTCTCCTGTTTTATTCAATATCAGGACAAATGAGAAATGGTTGATGTTTCTCTATTAAATAGATATTTCATTACAGTGCTCGGCTTATCAGTAAAATTAATTATAAAGTTAGAGTAGATAAATGTGGTAAACATTTGATGCTGATTTAACCTTTAATGCAGAAATACAATATAATTTTTGAAGTCAACTTTAAAAACACTGAAAAGAGGTTTGTTCTTCATAAATTTTGACTTTACCAATTTACCAAGTAAAATAAATAGATTGACTATATATTGAATAGAGGGGTTTGAGTCAGAAAAATAAAATAAAATGTGAAAACTGGATAAAAGTATGTTTGAGCCAAAGGGACCATAAATAAAGCAGTGCTTTTCTGTCTAGAAAAGATAAACCATTTATTGAAATATTGCTGGAGACAAGAACATTCTTTTGATCTAACTCTTTCTCATCTCTAAGTAGGGAGATGATCCAATGGGGTATGGCCCTGGTTACAACGTCAAATTCTATTCTTGGAGGATAGAAGTTAAAATCATGAGTGAAGTCGTCATATGTTAGAATTTGTTTTGAGTTATTCAACAGTTGGGCTACCAGAACCATACCATGTTTAAACCAGTTTTGTATAAAGAGAGTCTTGTTTCTATGTAAGATATGCAGATTGTTCCAGATAAAACATTTATGAGGGGAGAAATTGTGTTTGTATAAAAGCGACCAGCAAGTTAGAGCCTGTTTATGGAAGTTTGACAGCTTGATTGGCAGCCTGTTGATGGAGTACGGGCACTGAAGCAAGAATGTGATTTTACAGAGTTTTTCAAAGGTGAAGTTTGGAACAATATTCCACAGACTGTTTGGATTTTTCAGAAATTTTTTAAACCACTTGATTTTTTATATCTCATAAAAAAGAGAGAAGTTGATTACCGATAAACCCCCTTCCTCAATTGTATTAGTCAAGATGTTTTTTCTGATTTTATGGGGCTTCTTCCTCCATATAAAGTTATGTAATAGCTTGTCTAGATTAGCACAGTGAACTTTAGGTATTTCTATAGATGTAAATAAATATGCTCGTGAGAGACCTTCTGCTTTAGAAAGCAAAACCCTGGCAAGTGTAGATAAATCTCTTGTAAGCCAAGAATCTAATTTTTTATTAATAGGGCTGTACAGTAAAGAAAGATAACTCTGTCATTAATTTGTGATTATGACTGATTTTTACTCCAAGATAGGTTACTAAGTTCTTTATATTTATCTCGTAAATTTGACCCAAGTGCTTGTTTTTAAGAGAAAAAAAGCTCACGTTTTGATAGATTTAGATTCAAGCCTGAGCTTTTTGAGAATTTGTTCACAACCTTTAGTGCATATTCTATTTGGGATTCATTTTTTAGAAACAAGGTTGTGTCGTCAGCCAGCTGTGATATCTTTATTTCTCTTTCATTTAGTGTAATTCCTTTGAATGGACTCTTATGAATTAGGTTACATAGAATTTGAGCTACAATTAAAAATAGAACAGGCGATGTGGGGCAGCCTTGGCGGATACCTTTCTTTATGTAAAATCTAGGAGAGGTTCCATTCGCCAATTTAATACAGCCGTTTCCTCACATGTACAGAGTTTTCACAGCATTAATAAAAGTCTGGCCAAAATTAAAGAAGTTTAAGGACTCAACAATAAATTTGTGGCTTACCGTGTCGAACGCTTTTTGAAAGTCTAAGAATAAGATAAGGTGTTCATTTTTTAGAAAGTCTTTCTGTTCTATTAGATCCAGCACTAAGTGAATATTATTGCCTATGTGACGCTTTTTCATGAAACCAGATTGGCAATCGTCAATTAAAGTGTGTAGTTTAGATTTGAGACGTTTTGCAAAAATAGATGCAAGTATCTTATAGTTATTATTTAGCAAAGTAATGGGTCGTCAATTTTCAATTAATAGAGACTCTTTGTGAGGTTTTGGAATAAGTGTTATGACGCCCTGCCTCAGAGAGGGATGAAGCTCCCCTCTGTCCAGAGAATCTTTGAAGACGGCGAGAAGAAATTTACATAATGACTCAGAGAAGCATTTATACATCTCGGAAGTCAGACCATCACATCCTGGTGATTTATTGTTCTTTAATAGAGTTATTGCCCAATTAATCTCATCAAGAGTTATGTCCTGTTCCCACAAAGTCCCAAAATGATTTCCTTTTCTTGGGTCTTCCCATTAGCTACGTTTACATGCGTAAAATTTCCCCGATCCGATCCAAACCTTGGTTGATCGGAAATTCAAAATCTCCGTTTACATGGACACTAAATGAAATGATCCGATCATGACGTGTGTATACATGTACCAAGCGTTGGATCAGATTAAATCTTTTAAGCATGCGCAGAACTTCCTGCCAAACTTGGCTGTTCTGTCTGGGTCTGGTTTTTGGGAGGCCTGACAAACGATGCGCTCGGAGCGAGCGGAAAGAAAAACTGAGAGAGGAGGAAAAAAGCGCTTGGCAGCGAAATGTCCGACAGAAAATGTAGAGAATGAGCGATTGAATCGGCGTGGGAGAGCGAGTGGGCTGTGGAGAGAGAAAAGAGGAAGAGGAGGAGGATAAATTCCTGCTTCCTGCAACTTTAAATGAACTTGAGTGTATAAGTCGGCGTTCCTAGACTCCTCCCGCCATGTTGTTCACAGTGAGAGCGAGAGCGACCGGTGGTTTCCTGTTGTTGACAAGGCGGAAAACGTCACGCTGACGTCGCACACATGCGCAGTGAAGATTATTTTACTCTTAAGATCCGAATGGGTGTTTACATGGACGCCAATCAGAATGGCGATCGGCAAAAACCACCTCTCTCTTTCGGAATTAAAATTATATCCGATCGGACCGAATCGGATTTGAATCTTCAGTCTGACATGTTTACATGAAACATTTTTGATCTGATCAGGCCTTCAATCCAATTATTTGTGTCCATGTAAACGTAGCTATTGTTCTGAGATAAGGAGTTCTATTTGCACTTTTAGTTCCTCATGAGACAGTAGAGAATTATTTAATTTCCAATAACCGCATCTTCCAAACAGGTAATAGTAATAATCCAGTGACCATTGGTATCCCTAACAGTATTAACGACCTTCCCTTTAAATTTATGAGTGAGAATAGAACTGTCTCAATGAGTTGCACATTAATTAATAAATGTGTATTTTGTCTTTATAGGAGCTGTAAGGAAGAATCCCTCATCTGCTGGTGCAGCAGATACAGGAATTGACAGCTTTTCTATCTGCTGGTTCACCCTAGCTTGTGGAGGTGGTCGCAAAGAACGGCAAAAATCATACTCCTCATCTTAACAATCTTGATCTTGTGTGAGTTATGATGTTAAGAGATGAGTTTGTTGTGTGAACACAGCTTTCAAAATAAAAAATCAGTTTAATGATTATTATAATACATTTATACATTTCATATTGTCAGTTATTTAAATAAAAATGGTTAAATAAAATAAAAAATAAATGGAATATATATGATTAAATGATATGTTCTCATAATAAATCATTTATTTAAAAAATGCTGTTATGTTCCTTTTTTAAAGATGCTTTTAAAATGCTTAACTGTTTTTATTATTTTACTTTCTATCTAAAAATCACTAGATTTAAAAAACACTCAGTTTTTGCAAGGTATTTCTTCTTTTATTAATATTAAACATTTAGAGGGTTTAATAAAATGAGGCCTGCAGTGTAAAAGTAGCCAAAGATTCCTTATCCGGTACAATTCTGGTGCAGTGACAGAAGATTAGAGGCACATGTGGCCCAAATCCAGAGCAGATCAGGGAAAACGGGTAAATCATCTCCTACGGATCAGGCCCGTAGCTGACCCTCATCAGTAAAACGGGTCTGTATCGGTATTGGCCCGTTGTGCTAAAAGACACCGGCCCAGATCCGTTGCGCAGATTTAATCCAGATGTCATGATGAATCTGGGCTGGTTCCGGGCCAAATACATTTTGTTATCTGGGTAGCCACCCTTGCTGATGGTGATTGTGGATTTAGCATCCTGGCTCAGTAGCCGCTAAAGCTAACGTAAGCTACAGTAGCTTGTTAGCTGTGTCATGCTAACCAGACTCAGCTACTGTTTTAACATTTGTAAAACCGGAAACTATATAAAACAACCCTGAAACATCGTTATATCAATGTTATTAACCAGACTCCCTCTGTGTCCTTTACCCCAAAATACCCACACACAAAGTCCCCCCCCCGCTGATCACCCCCCGCCCCCCCGAACAGGCCATCTTTAGACATGCAATGCAGTGAACCCCAAACGATCGATGACACACATGCCTATTCACTGTAACACAGTTATACCTTAGTAATTAAGTCAGACTCACCTTAACAGATAATCTGCGGTGGAATGAATGGTTTGGTTGTTCAAGAGAACTGTTGACACGAAGCGAACTTGCTGCCGGACATCAACCAACGGCTGAACTGTTTTCACACCTTTGGATGGGGGAGGAGCCTGTTTTTCTCTCTTCTTTGAGGCAGGTATGGAGGACCAACTCTGCCATATTTAAAAATAAATACAGAAATAAATAAATGCTCAATAAAGATATAAGCATACAATTAATTGGTTATGCTGCTATAGGCTTAGACTGCTGGAGAACATAGGGACCCCGATTTCATCATTCTCTCTCTATTCTCCCACTCTGAAGAATCTATTAGTTCAATCTCTAACGTTCTGCTCTCTCTGCTTTTTCTCATATTAAATTTGCCTTGTCTGTTCCTGTTTGGCTGGGACACCTTTTAAGAGGAATTAGACAGGGATTATAATACAGGATGATACTGTACAGATCAAAAAATTGCCTTCTAAAAAATAAGAAAAATATAGTGTTTTAAGTGAATAATTGCTTATTTTGAGCAAAATAATCTGCCAGTGCAGCAACCAAATGAGACTTGGTAAGATTTCTTAAAACAAGAACATAATATCCAAGTAGTAAGCATCCAAAAAAACTTAAATCAAGTATAAAAATCTTTTTCTTTTACTCGTTAAGATTTTTTGTCTTATTTTAAGCAATGCATTCTCATTTATTAGTCATTATTGTCAGGATTTGGTTATTGAGTGTTGACCCAAAAGCAGAGGCAGAGAGGCAGAGGTGAATCTGTTGTGGATTTAATAATGACTTGACAGAAATCAGAGGCTGGTTATCCAAAAATCCAAAAGGAAAACAAAGTCTAAACAAACATGAAACCAGAAGTCCAAAAATCAAAAAAACATTAAAACAAGTCTAACGTACCAGAAACCGTGGGGACATCTGGGGAATCACAAACATAACGAGGAAGGCACAGAGAGAAGGAGTTGGAGCATGTAGACAGTGTTTGACGAGGACCCAGCAAAGGGGAACTGAAGAGAGAGGGCTTTTTAAAGGTGACTGAGACAAAGAGGGGGCTAATGAGGATACTGGGAGCAGGTGTGCAAAGAACAAGAGGGAAAGAGCTAGGGAAGAAGGAGAACATAAGAGGGCAGCAGAGAGCAACAAATAGAAACCTGGAAGACTGGAAATAACAACAAAATGATAATTAAATAACTAAGAATATAAAACATGGTGAAAAGAAAACTAAACACTAGAAATCAAGGAGTAAAGTAAGACTGAATACTCAAAAGAAAAACAGAAACCTAACAATTATTGCTTAGAATTGAATAACCTCTAACCAATTATTGCTCAAAACAAGCATACAACAGGCTTAGAAACAAGGCAAATGTACTTGATTCCAGTTCATTTAAATCAGTGGTCTCCAACCCTGGTCCTCAAGATCTACTGTCCTACAGATTTTAGATGCATCCCTGCTTCAACACAGCTGAATCAAATGATTGATTACCCTTTCAAGCCATTCATTTAATTAAGCTCTGTTGAAGCAGGGATGCATTTAAAATCTGTAGGACAGTAGATCTGGAGGACCAGGGTTGGAGACCACTGATTTAAAGGCTTAAAACTAGTCTGTTTTTCTTAGCTAGAATTAATTTCATTATTTAGGTGTAGTGAATGTATGGGAAAAATACACTTGACTAAAACTTCAAAACGTTTTTTTTATTAATATTTTAGCAGAAATGTCACAGAATTAAGCGAAATACACCCCCCCCCCCCCTCAAAAAAAACAAAAAAGCTGAGGGTTGCACAGGCCAAACAATGAAGAGATGGTGATGTAGCAGTATCGCTACGCTCTACCCCTTCTATTCTTTCTGGCTACTCTGAATCATTCAATTCCATTTGCAGAGCGAGATCATCTGTGGTAGTAGCACTAGACATCTTCCAGGCATGTGAGGAAGACTAGCAGCAGTTCATGACGTCATACACGCGCCGCTTCGTTTTCAAAAGATAAAAATATGAAAAATCTAACCGCGGATGTCTGGGGGACAGTGATTCGTCTGCATGATATGAATGCTGGCGTACCATAAATAATAAATAATGAACAGTTTAGTTTCTGCATCAACACGTTGCCCATAGGAAGACATTACTTGGATATAACCTAACAGAATATCTTCAGAACAGCTCCAACTGCACAAAACTTACAGAGCACGATGTAATAACGTAAAATTAAGGGCCAAATGTAAAAAACAAAAAAAACAGCGTTCCCTTTTAAGGCAGAGCTTCTATTATAATAAGCATATCTATGATGTACAGTAGTTATGATGTATTGTAAACAGTGGCTATGTTTACATGGACACAACTAATCAGATTGAAGGCCTGATCACATCAAAAATGTTTCATGTAAACATGTCAAACTGAAGATTCTAATCCGATTCGGTCCGATCGGATCTAAATTTAATTCCGAAAGAGAGAGGTGGTTTTTGCCGATCGCCATTCTGATTGGCGTCCATGTAAACACCCATTCGGATCTTAAGAGTAAAATAATCTTCACTGCGCATGTGTGCGACGTCAGCGCTACGTTTTTCCGCCTTGTCAACAACAGGAAACCACCGGTCGCTCTCGCTGTGAACAACATGGCGGGAGGAGTCTAGGAACGCCGACTTATACACTCAAGTTAATTTAAAGCTGCAGGAAGCAGGAATTTATCCTCTTCCTCTTTTCTCTCTCCACAGCCCACTCGCTCTCCCACGCCGGTTCAATCGCTCATTCTCTACATTTTCTCTCGTACATTTCACTGCCAAGCGCTTTTTTCCTCCTCTCTCCATTTTTCTTTCCGCTCGCTCCGAGCGCATCGTTTGTCAGGCCTCCCAAAAACCAGACGCAGACAGAACTGCCAAGTTTGGCAGGAAGTTCTGCGCATGCTTCAAAGATTTAATCTGATCCAACGCTTGGTACATGTATACACACGTCATGATCGGATCATTTCATTTAGTGTCCATGTAAACGGAGATTTTGAATTTCCGATCAACCAAGGTTTGGATCGGATCGGGGAAATTTTGCGCATGTAAACGTAGCTAGTGAATGGTCCACTGGTAAGGTTCAGAATCTCAAAGCTAAATCATGAATGACAATCTCAATATCCTTATCAATTTGAATGCAATCACAGTTAATTAGCTGGAATATCTTAATGAGATGGGGTCAGTTCTCAAAACAGGTTAATATGGATCGTCTTATTGCCTTGAAACAAGTAAAAATGTACTCACAGTCTAAATGTTAACACGACTCAGTCCGCAATGTGAGCTATTTTAAGAAAAAAGCTGCTCAGAATTAGTTGTATTATCTAGTTAGGATGAAAAAGGTGAATTTTCTTAAAACAAATCAAATAATCTTAACAATATTCAGTCTTACTAAGAAAATACATTGAAAAACAAGTGTAATAAGACCAAAATGCTGAATTCAAGTTTATTACACATATAGATTTTCGTTTTTTGCAGTCTAATAATCCTGAAACACTTGTTCATCTATTCTGGAACCGCCCACTTATCCAGACCTTCTGGTACAAAATTTACTATTTAATTAAGAGAAAAATAGACAAAGATTTTATTTTATTTTGGAAGACTATACTATTTGGCATTAAGGGAAACTGCAAGGTTCAACCAAAGAGATCAGATAAGGTATATATAATTGACTTTATTATTATTATGGCCAAGTTCTTTATACATAAATGTAAATATAGAGGCTCCAAACCGTGCATTGCTGCTTTTAAGCACGAACTTAAACAATATATTGACACTACACAATTATCAGAAAATAAGAAAGCAATCAAAACTCGAGAAGCCTTTGTCCTTTTTAATCTTCTTATTTAGAGCGCTGTTTTCCCCTAGCGTTAACTTGTATTTAATAGATGTACATTCTTAATTTATTTATTTTTCTTGTCTTTCTTCCTTACTGTCTCTTGTTTGCACAGAACAAGGACATTTAATTGAATGGTAAAAATGTGAATGTAGAGTTGTTGAAAATGTCTGTAAAAAATGTTTGTTGTGAATACCTATAGTGCAATATGGTTGCTCTGTGTTTTTTTTTTTTTTTTTTTTTTTTATTAAGTCAACAAACATTTACATAAAAAAATACTCTCAGAGGATAGCAAAGGTGTACATGAACAGATAAAGATTACAATAAAAGAAAAACAACGAAGTAATGCAACTAACAGGGGATTTATCTCAGCAAACATTTCAAACAAACATAGACAGAGCCATAGAAATAATAAACACAATAAGGTAAATGCAATTAAAATAGTGGATGTTTGGAGAAATCAAGTCTCATTTTTTTTGCATATTTGTCATTTTTTATCTTCTTAAGAGAAGAAAAATAGATTAGAAAGTCATTCATAAACCAATGAAAGGAAGGTTTACAATTTCTCCATTTAGCACAGTGGATATGATATTTACCCAACAGCAGGAGGACATTAATAGTATAAGAAACAGGCAGGAGGACATTAATAGTATAAGAAACAGGCAGGAGGACATTAATAGTATAAGAAACAGGCAGGAGGACATTAATAGTATAAGAAACAGGCAGGAGGACATTAATAGTATAAGAAACAGGCAGGAGGACATTAATAGTATAAGAAACAGGCAGGAGGACATTAATAGTATAAGAAACAGGCAGGAGGACATTAATAGTATAAGAAACAGGCAGGAGGACATTAATAGTATAAGAAACAGGCAGGAGGACATTAATAGTATAAGAAAAGGAGGAGGAATTAATATAAA